>NW_027590624.1:0-107500 GCF_964213995.1 Mustelus asterias
GGGAGAGAAGGGAGTGCGGGCCGGGGGTGAGAGTGGGAGTGGGGGGAGAGGGTGTGGGATGGGGGAGAGAAGGTGGGGGGGATAGAGGGTGTGGGGGAGGTGGGTGTGAGGGAGGAGGGGATGGGGGAGACAGGGAGTGGGGGAGAGAGGGAGTGGGGGAAGGAGGGAGTGGGGGAGGGGGGGAGAGGGAGTGGGGAGGGGGGAGAGAGGGAGTGGGGGAGCGGAGATAGAGGGAGTGGGGAGGGATAGAGATGGAGTGGGGGACAGGGAGTGGGGGGATGGGGAGTGGGGAATCGGGGGGAGTGGGGGGGACTGGGAGTGGTGGGATGGGAGTGGGGGGATGGGGAGTGGGGGGATGGGGAGTGGGGGGACGGGGAGTGTGGGGGACGATGCGTGGGGGGAATGGTGAGTAGAGGGGCAGTGAGTGGGGGGACGGGGAGTGGGACGGGAGTGGGGGAGGGATTGGGGAGTGGGGAGGGATTGGGGAGTGGGGGAGGGATTGGGGAGTGGGGGACGGAGAGTAGGGGGGACGGGGAGTGGAGGGGACGCTGACTGGGGGGGGAACTGGGAGCGGGGGTGGGGGACTGGGAGTGGGAGGGGGGGATCTGGGAGCAGCGGGGACAGGGAGCGGGGGCAGGTTGGGAGCAGGGGCAGACTGGGAGCGGGGGGGAACTGGGAGCGGGGGCGGACTGGGAGCGGGGGAACTGGGAGCGGGGGCGGACTGGGAGCGGGGGGAGACTGGGAGCGGGGGGGGACTGGGAGCGGGGAGGGACTGGGAGCGGGGGAACTGGAGCGGGGGGGACTGGGAGCGGGGGTGGACTGGGAGCGAGGGGGCACTGGGAGCAGGGGGAGACTGGAAGTGGGGGGGATGGATAATGGGAGGGGGACGGGGAGTGAGGCGGGACGAGGAGTGGGGTTGACGGGGAGTGGGGGATACTGAGAGCGGGGGAGACTGGGAGCGGGGGAGACTGGGAGCGGGGAGACTGGGAACGGGGGAGACTGGGAGCGGGGGAGGGACTGGGAGCGGGGGAGGGACTGTGGGCAGGGGGAGACTGGGAGCGGGGAATACTGGAGCGGGGGAGGGACTGGGAGCGGGGGAGGGACTGGGAGCGGGGGGAGACTGGGAGCGGGGGAGACTGGGAGCGGGGGAGGGACTGGGAGCGGGGGAAACTGGGAGCGGGGGAGACTGGGAGCGGGGGAGGGACTGGGAGCGGGGGAGGGACTGGGAGCGGGGGAGGGACTGGGAGCGGGGGAGGGACTGGGAGCGGGGGAGGGACTGGGAGCGGGGGAGACTGGGAGCGGGGGGACTGGGAGCGGAGGGACAGGGGGTTGGGGGGGCCGGGGAGTGAGGGGGTATGGAGAGTGAGGGGGAATGCGGAGTGAGGGGGGACGGGGAGTGGGGGGGACGCGGAGTGAGGGGAGACGCGGAGTGAGGGGGGACGGGGAGTGAGGGGGACGGGGAGTGGGGGGGGGTGGGGAGTGGGGGGGGTGGGTAGTGGGGGGGGATGGGGAGTGGCGGGGATGGGGAGTGGGGGGACGGGGAGTGGGGGGGACGGGGAGTGGGAGAGACGGGGAGTCAGGGGGAGGGGGAGTCAGGGGGACGGGGAGTGGGGGGGACGGCGAGTGGGGAACGGGGAGTGTGGGGACGGGGAGTGGGGGGACGGGGAGTGTGGGGACGGGGAGTGGGGGGACGGGGAGTGGGGGGACGGGGAGTGGGGGGGACGGGGAGTGGGGGGACGGGGAGTGGGGGGACGGGGAGTGGGGGGACGGGGAGTGGGGGGACGGGGAGTGGGGGTACGGGGAGTGGGGGGACGGGGAGTGGGGGGACGGGGAGTGGGGGGACGGGGAGTGGGGGGACGGGGAGTGGGGGGACGGGGAGTGGGGGGACAGGAAGTGGGGGTGGGCAGGGAGTGGGCGGGGCGGGGAGTGGGGAGTGGGGGGGACGGGGAGTCGGGTGGAGAGAGTGAGTGGAGAGGGAGAGATGGAGTGGGGGGAGAGAGGGAGTGTGGGGGAGAGAGGGAGTGTAGGAGAGAGAGGGTGTGTGGGGAAGAGAGGGTGTGGGGGGAGAGAGAGTGGGGGCCGGGGTGAGAGTGGGAGTGGGGGAGAGCGTATGGGAGGGGGGAGAGAAGGTGGGGGGGGATAGAGTGTGTGGGGGAGGTGGGTGTGAGGGAGTAGGGGATGGGGGAGAGAGGGAGTGAGGGAGGGGGAGTGGGTGGGACGGGAGCGGGGGAGACTGGGAGCGGGGGAGACTGGGAGCGGGGGAGACTGGGAGCGGGGGGCTACTGGGAGAGGGGGGACAGGGAGTTGGGGGGGAACGGAGAGTGGGGGGGGGGACAGAGAGTGGGGGGGGCGGAGAGTGGGGGGGGACGGAGAGTGGGGGGGACCGGGAAGTTGGGGGGACGGGGAGTTGGGGAGACGGGGACTGGGGGGACGGGGAGTGGGGGGTGGATGGGGAGTGGGGGTGGATGGGGAGTGGGGGGGACGGGGAGTGGGGCGGAGAGAGTGAGTGGAGAGGGAGAGATGGAGTGGGGGGAGAGATGGAGTGCGGGGAGAGAGGGAGTGGGGGAGGGGGGAGAGAGGGAGTGGGGGGAGAGAGGGATTGGGGGAGGGGGGAGAGAGGGAGTGTGGGGGAGAGACGGTGTCGGGGGAGAGTGGGAATGGGGGGGAGAGAGGAAGTCGGCGAGAAGAGAAGAAGTGGAGGAGGGGGGAGAGAAGGAGTGCGGGCCGGGGGTGAGAGTGGGAGTGGGGGAGAGGGTGTGGGATGGGGGAGAGAAGGTGGGGGGGATAGAGGGTGTGGGGGAGGTGGGTGTGAGGGAGGAGGGGATGGGGGAGACAGGGAGTGGGGGAGAGAGGGAGTGGGGGAAGGAGGGAGTGGGGGAGGGGGGGAGAGGGAGTGGGGAGGGGGGGGAGAGGGAGTGGGGAGGGGGGAGAGAGGGAGTGGGGGAGCGGGGATAGAGGGAGTGGGGGAGGGATAGAGATGGAGTGGGGGACAGGGAGTGGGGGGATGGGGAGTGGGGAATCGGGGGGAGTGGGGGGACTGGGAGTGGGGGATGGGGAGTGGGGGGATGGGGAGTGGGGGGGACGGGGAGTGTGGGGGACGATGCGTGGGGGGGAATGGTGAGTAGAGGGCAGTGAGTGGGGGGGACGGGGAGTGGGGGAGGGATTGGGGAGTGGGGGGGGAGTGGGGGAGGGATTGGGGAGTGGGGGGACGGAGAGTAGGGGGGACGGGGAGTGGAGGGACGCTGACTGGGGGGGGGGAACTGGGAGCGGGGGTGGGGGACTGGGAGTGGGAGGGGGGGATCTGGGAGCAGCGGGGACAGGGAGCGGGGGCAGGTTGGGTGCAGGGGCAGACTGGGAGCGGGGGGAACTGGGAGCGGGGGCGGACTGGGAGCGGGGGGAACTGGGAGCGGGGGCGGACTGGGAGCGGGGGGGACTGGGAGCGGGGAGGGACTGGGAGCGGGGGGGAACTGGGAGCGGGGGGGGACTGGGAGCGGGGGTGGACTGGGAGCGAGGGGGCACTGGGAGCAGGGGGAGACTGGAAGTGGGGGGGATGGATAATGGGAGGGGGACGGGGAGTGAGGCGGGACGAGGAGTGGGGTTGACGGGGAGTGGGGGAGACTGGGAGCGGGGGAGACTGGGAGCGGGGGAGACTGGGAGCGGGGGAGACTGGGAGCGGGGGAGACTGGGAACGGGGGAGGGACTGGGAGCGGGGGAGGGACTGGGAGCAGGGCGAGACTGGGAGCGGGGAATACTGGGAGCGGGGGAGGGACTGGGAGCGGGGGAGGGACTGGGAGCGGGGGAGACTGGGAGCGGGGAGACTGGGAGCGGGGGAGGGGACTGGGAGCGGGGGAAACTGGGAGCGGGGGAGGGACTGGGAGCGGGGGAGGGACTGGGAGCGGGGGAGGGACTGGGAGCGGGGGAGGGACTGGGAGCGGGGAGGGACTGGGAGCGGGGGAGGGACTGGGAGCGGGGGGGACTGGGAGCGGAGGGACAGGGAGTTGGGGGGGCCGGGGAGTGAGGGGGTATGGAGAGTGAGGGGGGACGCGGAGTGAGGGGGGATGGGGAGTGGGGGGGACGGGGAGTGGGGGGGACGGGGAGTGGGGGGGACGCGGAGTGAGGGGAGACGCGGAGTGAGGGGGGACGGGGAGTGAGGGGGACGGGGAGTGGGGGGGGTGGGGAGTGGGGGGGGTGGGGAGTGGGGGGGGATGGGGAGTGGCGGGGATGGGGAGTGGGGGGACGGGGAGTGGGGGGACGGGGAGTGGGGGGGGAGTGAGGGGGGACGGGGAGTGGGGGGGGCGGAGAGTGGGGGGGGCGGAGAGTGGGGGGGACGGGGAGTGGGGGGACGGGGAGTGGGGGGACGGGGAGTGGGGGGGACGGGGAGTGGGAGGGACGGGGAGGGGCGGGAGTGGGAGGGACGGGGAGTGGGAGGGACGGGGAGTGGGGAGGGACGGGGAGTGGGGGTGGGCGGGGAGTGGGGGGGGCGGGGAGTGGGGGGGGCGGGGAGTGGGGTGGGCGGGGAGTGGGGGGGGCGGGGAGTGGGGGGGGCGGGGAGTGGGGGGGCGGGGAGTGGGGGGGCGGGAAGTGAGGGGGGGACGGGAAGTGAGGGGGGGGACGGGGAGTGGGCGGGGATGGGGAGTTGGGGGGGGATGGGGAGTGTGGGGGGACGGGGAGTGGGGGGGACGGGGAGTGGGGGGGACGGGGAGTGGGGGGAACGGGGAGTGGGGGGGACGGGGAGTGGGGGGGACGGGAGTGGGGGGGACGGGGAGTGGGGGGGGGACGGGAAGTGAGGGGGGGGACGGGGAGTGGGCGGGGATGGGGAGTTGGGGGGGGATGGGGAGTGTGGGGGGACGGGGAGTGGGGGGGACGGGGAGTGGGGGGGACGGGGAGTGGGGGGGGACGGGGAGTGGGGGGGGACGGGGAGTGGGGGGGGACGGGGAGTGGGGGGGGACGGGGAGTGGGGGGGGACGGGGTGGGGGGGGACGGGGAGTGGGGGGGGACGGGGAGTGGGGGGGACGGGGAGTGGGGGGGGACGGGGAGTGGGGGGGGACGGGGAGTGGTGGGGGACGGGGAGTGGGGGGGGGACGGGGTGGGGTGGGGGGACGGGGTGGGGGGGGGGACGGGGTGGGGGGGGGGACGGGGTGGGGGGGGGGACGGGGTGGGGGGTGACGGGGAGTGGGGGGGGACGGGGAGTGGGGGGGGACGGGGAGTGGGGGGGGACGGGGAGTGGTGGGGACGGGGAGTGGGGGGGGACGGGGGTGGGGGGGTGGGGGGGGACAGGGGATTGGGGCGGGACAAGGTGTGGGGGGGGACAGGGAGTGGGGAGTGATGGGGAGTTGGGGGGAAGGGAGTGGGAGGGACGCGGAGTGGGAGGGACGGGGAGTGGGGGGACGGGGAGTGGGGGGACGGGGTGTGGGGTGGGACGGGGTGTGGGGGGGACGGGGAGTGGGGGTGACGGGAGTGGGAGGGACGGGGAGTTGGGGGGACGGAGAGTGAGGGGGACGGGGTGTGGGAGGGACGGGGAGTGGGGGGGACGGGGAGTGGGGACGGGGAGTGGGGGGGACGGGGAGTAGGGGGACGGGGAGTGGGGGGGACGGGGAGTGGGGGAGACGGGGTGTGGGGGCGGGACGGGGAGTTGGGGGGATAGGGAGTTGTGGGGACAGGGAGTGGGAGGGGATGAGGAGTGGGGGGCAGGGGTGAGGGGGAAGGGGGATGGAGAAGGGGAGGAAAAGGGGGAATGTGGGAAAGGAGGATGGGAAGAGGAGAGGGAGTTCAGGGGTAGGGAGGGAGTATTGGGGAAGGGAGGTGCTGTGGAGAGGGGGCTGGGATAGGAAGGGGGAATGGGATAGGGAGGGGGAGTGAGAGGGGAAGGGAGAGGGGGAGTGGGCGGGGGAGTGGGAGGGGGAGTGGGTGGGGGGACAGAGGGAGAGGAGGAAGGAGGGGGTGACAGAGGGAGGGAGGGAGGGAGTGACAGAGGGAGAGAGGGAGGGAGGGAGGGAGGGAGTGACAGAGGGAGGGAGGGGGTGACAGAGGGAGGGAGGGAGGGGGTGACAGAGGGAGGGAGGGAGGGGGTGACAGAGGGAGGGAGGGAGGGGGTGACAGAGGGAGGGAGGGAGGGGGTGACAGAGGGAGGGAGGGAGGGGGTGACAGAGGGAGGGAGGGAGGGGGTGACAGAGGGAGGGAGGGAGGGGGTGACAGAGGGAGGGAGGGAGGGGGTGACAGAGGGAGGGAGGGAGGGGGTGACAGAGGGAGGGAGGGACGGGGTTACAGAGGGAGGGAGAGAGGGAGGGAGTGACAGAGGGAGGGAGGGGTGACAGAGGGAGGGAGGGGTGACAGAGGGACGGAGGGAGGGAGGGGGTGACAGAGGGAGGGAGGGAGGGAGGGGGTGACAGAGGGAGGCAGGGAGGGGGTGACAGAGGGAGGCAGGGAGGGGGTGACAGAGGGAGGCAGGGAGGGGGTGACAGAGGGAGGCAGGGAGGGGGTGACAGAGGGAGGGAGGGGGTGACAGAGGGAGGGAGGGAGGGGGTGACAGAGGGAGGGAGGGAGGGGGTGACAGAGGGAGGGAGAGACGGGGTTACAGAGGGAGGGAGGGAGCGAGGGGGTGACAGAGGGAGGGGTGACAGAGGGACGGAGGGAGGGAGGGGATGACAGAGGGAGGGAGGGAGGGATGACAGAGGGAGGGAGGGAGGGGATGACAGAGGGAGGCAGGGAGGGGGTGACAAAGGGAGGGAGGAGGTGACAAAGGGAGGGAGGAGGTGACAGAGGGAGGGAGGGGGTGGCAGAGGGAGGGAGGGGGTGGCAGAGGGAGGGAGGGGGTGGCAGAGGGAGGGAGGGGGTGGCAGAGGGAGGGAGGGGGTGGCAGAGGGAGGGAGGGGGTGGCAGAGGGAGGGAGGGGGTGGCAGAGGGAGGGAGGGGGTGGCAGAGGGAGGGAGGGGGTGGCAGAGGGAGGGAGGGGGTGGCAGAGGGGGGGTGCCAGATGGAGGGAGGGGTGCCAGAGGGAGGGAGGGAGTGCCAGAGGGAAGGAGGGAGGGAACGAGGGAGGGGGTGGCAGAGGGAGGGTGGTGGCAGGGGGAGGGGGTGGCAGGGGGAGGGGTGGCAGAGGGAGGGGGAGGAGGGGTTGGCAGAGGGGGGAAGGGATGGCAGAAGGAGGGGTGACAGAGGGAGAGGGGTGGCAGCGGGAGGGGGGTGGCAGAGGGAGGGGGGTGGCAGAGGGAGGGTGTGGCAGGGGGAGGGGTGTGGCAGAGGGAGGAAGAGAAGGCGTGGCAGAAGGAGGGATTAGGTGGCAGAGGGAGGGAGGGAGGGGGTGACAGAGGGTGGGAGGGAGGGAGGGAGTGGCAGAGGGAGGGAGGGGTGGCAGAGGGAGGGAGGGGTGGCAGAGGGAGGGAGGGAGCGTTGGCAGAGGGCAGGAGGGAGGAAGGGGGTGGCAGAGGGAGGGAGGGGGTGGCAGAGGGAGGGAGGGGGTGGCAGAGGGAGGGAGGGAGGGGGTGGCAGAGGGAGGGAGGGGGGTGGCAGAGGGATGGAGGGGGGTGGCAGAGGGAGGGAGGGGGTGACAGAGAGAGGAGGTTGGCGGGGGGGTGGCAGGGGGAGGGGGTGGCAGAGGGAGGGCGTGGCAGAGGGAGGGGTGGCAGAGGGAGGGGTGGCAGAGGGAGGGGTGTGGCAGGGTGAGGGGGTGGCAGGGTGAGGGGGTGGCAGGGTGAGGGGGTGGCAGGGTGAGGGAGGTGGCAGAGGGAGGGAGGGGGTGGCAGAGGGTGGGGGTGGTAGAGGGAGGGAGGGGGTGGCAGAGGGAGGGAGGGAGGGTGGCGGAGGGAGGGTGTCAGAGGGAGGGGGCAGAGGGTGGGAGGGTGGCAGAGGGAGAGAGGGTGGCAGAGGGAGGGGTGCAGCGGGAGGGAGGGGGTGGCAGAGGGAGGGAGGGAGGGTGACAGAGGGAGGGTGGTGGCAGAGGGAGGGAGGGGGTGGCAGAGGGAGGGAGGGTGGCAGAGGAGGGGAGGGGGTGGCAGAGGGAGGGATGGGGTGGCAGAGGGAGGGGGTGGCAGAGGGAGGGATGCGGTGGCAGAGGGAGGGAGGGGGTGGCAGAGGGAGGGAAGGGGTGGCAGAGGGAGGGAAGGGGTGGCAGAGGGAGGGAGGGAGGGTGGAAGAGTGAGAGGGGGCAGAGGGAGGGAGGGTGGTAGAGGGTGGGGGGGTGGCAGTGGGAAGGAGGGTGACAGAGGGAGGGAGGGTGGCAGAGGGAGGGAGGCGGAGGGAGGGGGTGGCAGAGGGAGGGAGGGAGGGGCTGGCAGAGGGAGGGAGGGTGGCAGAGGGAGCGAGGGTGACAGAGGGAGGGAGGGAGAGGGTGGCAGAGGGAGGGAGGGAGGGGGTGGCAGAGGGAGTGGGTGGCAGAGAGAGGGAGGGAGGAGGTGGCAGAGGGAGGGAGGGTGGCAGAGGGAGGGGGTGGCAGAGGGAGGGAGGGTGGCAGAGGGAGGGAGGGAGAGGGTGGCAGAGGGAGTGGGGTGGCAGAGGGAGGGAGGGAGTGGGTTGGCAGAGGGAGGAAGGGAGGGGGTGGCAGAAGGAGGGAAGGGGTGGCAGAGGGAGGGAGGGGGTGGCAGAAGGAGGGAGGGAGGGGGGCAGAGGGAGGGAGGGTGGCAGAAGGAGGGAGGGAGGGGTTGGGGTGGCAGGGGGAGTGAAGGGGCACCTGTCACCTGGTCAGGAACCGCAATGAATGATCCCGGACCCCGCACGGCGATGGTGACCGGGGGTCGCGGGGGGGGGGGGGGGGGGGACAGATCTGTATCACATTTCACCCCCCCCCCCCCCCCCCCCCACACACACACACACACACACAGAGACACAGACAGCAGCAGAGCCTGCCCCCAGCCCCCGGCCCCTTACCTGGCTCGCTGCGGGCTGGCAGCACCATCGGGCGGGTTGCCTCCAGTGGTGATGACCCCTCTGGGTAGCTGGGCAGCCGGGGCACTCGCTCCGGTGGACCTGGGTCGCTCGGGCGCAGTGGCGGAGGCAGCGGCGGAGGGGGAGCTGGAGGAGGTGGCGGTGCTGCAGGAAGCAGCTCCTTCGCCGTGCCTCAGGGTGCGATTCTCCCGGCTCAGGCGCTCCAGCTGCTGCTCCAGCTCCTCGATCCGCCGCCGCTGGTTCTCCAGCAGCTTCTGCTGGGTCTCGATGATGTTGTTCAGCTCCAGCAGGTACTCCACCGCCCGGTTCGGGCTGTCAGGGGTCCCCTCCATCGCCCCTCACACTCACTCACACTCTCACTCACTCACTCCTGCAACAGGGGCAGCAGCAGCAAAGGGCGAAACGCAGACCCAGCCTTCAGCGTTACCCCCCCCCTCCCCCCTCCCCCCCAGCACTCACCCAGCCCGACACATACAAGCACCCACTCCCCCCCGCCCCGCTCTCTGCCAAAGCACGGGGCTGGAGGAGGACAGAGCTTCCTCCCCCCAACCCCACTGGTCCCCTTATTGCATCCTTCACTAATGCACTGCCTGGGAGATGCTCACTCTGCTCTCCGCCATTGCGATGCTGCGAGCTGTCACTGAGCGTCAGAACAACGCCAACCACACAGCAAATACACTGCACTGTGAGTATAACATTCACCAGTAACACACTGCACTGTGTGTAAAACATTCACCAGTAACACACTGCACTGTGAGTATAACATTCACCAGTAACACACTGCACTGTGTGTAAAACATTCACCAGTAACACACTGCACTGTGTGTAAAACATTCACCAGTAACACACTGCACTGTGAGTATAACATTCACCAGTAACACACTGCACTGAGTATAACATTCACCAGTAACACACAGCACTGTGTGTAAAACATTCACCAGTAACACACTGCACTGTGTGTAAAACATTCACCAGTAACACACTGCACTGTGTGTAAAACATTCACCAGTAACACACTGCACTGTGTGTAACATTCATCAGTAACACTGCACTGTGTGTATAACATTCACCAGTAACACTGCACTGTGTGTATAACATTCACCAGTAACACACTGCACTGTGTATAACATTCACCAGTAACACACTGCACTGTGTGTAAAACATTCACCAGTAACACACTGCACTGTGTGTATAACATTCACCAGTAACACTGCACTGTGTGTATAACATTCACCAGTAACACACTGCACTGTGTATAACATTCACCAGTAACACACTGCACTGTGTGTAAAACATTCACCAGTAACACACTGCACTGTGTGTAAAACATTCACCAGTAACACACTGCACTGTGTGTAAAACATTCACCAGTAACACACTGCACTGTGTGTAAAACATTCACCAGTAACACACTGCACTGTGTGTAAAACATTCACCAGTAACACACTGCACTGTGTATAACATTCACCAGTGACACACTGCACTGTGTGTAAAACATTCACCAGTAACACACTGCACTGTGTGTAAAACATTCACCAGTAACACACTGCACTGTGTGTAAAACATTCACCAGTAACACACTGCACTGTGTGTAAAACATTCACCAGTAACACACTGCACTGTGTGTGTAAAACATTCACCAGTAACACACTGCACTGTGTGTAAAACATTCACCAGTAACACACTGCACTGTGTGTAAAACATTCACCAGTAACACACTGCACTGTGTGTAAAACATTCACCAGTAACACACTGCACTGTGTAAAACATTCACCAGTAACACACTGCACTGTGTGTGTAAAACATTCACCAGTAACACACTGCACTGTGTGTATAACATTCACCAGTAACACACTGCACTGTGTAAAACATTCACCAGTAACACACTGCACTGTGTGTGTAAAACATTCACCAGTAACACACTGCACTGTGTGTAAAACATTCACCAGTAACACACTGCACTGTGTGTATAACATTCACCAGTAACACACTGCACTGTGTGTATAACATTCACCAGTAACACACTGCACTGTGTGTATAACATTCACCAGTAACACACTGCACTGTGTGTGTAACATTCACCAGTAACACACTGCACTGTGTGTGTAACATTCACCAGTAACACACTGCACTGTGTGTATAACAATCACCAGTAACACTGCCCTGTGTGTATAACATTCACCAGGAACACACTGCACTGTGTGTGTAACATTCACCAGTAACACACTGCACTGTGTGTATAACATTCACCAGTAACACTGCACTGTGTGTGTAACATTCACCAGTAACACACTGCACTGTGTGTATAACATTCACCGGTAACACTGCACTGTGTGTATAACATTCACCAGTAACACACTGCACTGTGTGTGTAATTTTCACCAGTAATACACTGCACTGTGTGTATAACATTCACCAGTAACACACTGCACTGTGTGTATAACATTCACCAGTAACACACTGCACTGTGTGTAACATTCACCAGTAACACACTGCACTGTGTGTATAACATTCACCAGTAACACACTGCACTGTGTGTAACATTCACCAGTAACACACTGCACTGTGTGTATAACATTCACCAGTAACACACTGCACTGTGTGTAACATTCACCAGTAACACACTGCACTGTGTGTCTAACATTCACCAGTAACACACTGCACTGTGTGTGTAACATTCACCAGTAACACACTGCACTGTGTGTAAAACATTCACCAGTAACACACTGCACTGTGTATAACATTCACCAGTAACACACTGCACTGTGTGTATAACATTCACCAGTAACACACTGCACTGTGTGTAAAACATTCACCAGTAACACACTGCACTGTGTATAACATTCACCAGTAACACACTGCACTGTGTATAACATTCACCAGTAACACACTGCACTGTGTGTATAACATTCACCAGTAACACACTGCACTGTGAGTATAACATTCACCAGTAACACACTGCACTGTGTGTATAACATTCACCGGTAACACTGCACTGTGTGTATAACATTCACCAGTAACACACTGCACTGTGTATAACATTCACCAGTAACACACTGCACTGTGTGTAAAACATTCACCAGTAACACACTGCACTGTGTGTAAAACATTCACCAGTAACACACTGCACTGTGTGTAAAACATTCACCAGTAACACACTGCACTGTGTGTAAAACATTCACCAGTAACACACTGCACTGTGTATAACATTCACCAGTAACACACTGCACTGTATGTGTAACATTCACCAGTAACACACTGCACTGTGTATAACATTCACCAGTAACACACTGCACTGTGTGTATAACATTCACCAGTAACACACTGCACTGTGTGTATAACATTCACCAGTAACACTGCACTGTGTGTATAACATTCACCAGTAACACACTGCACTGTATATAACATTCACCAGTAACACACTGCACTGTGTGTAAAACATTCACCAGTAACACACTGCACTGTGTGTAAAACATTCACCAGTAACACACTGCACTGTGTGTAAAACATTCACCAGTAACACACTGCACTGTGTATAACATTCACCAGTGACACACTGCACTGTGTGTAAAACATTCACCAGTAACACACTGCACTGTGTGTAAAACATTCACCAGTAACACACTGCACTGTGTGTAAAACATTCACCAGTAACACACTGCACTGTGTGTAAAACATTCACCAGTAACACACTGCACTGTGTGTAAAACATTCACCAGTAACACACTGCACTGTGTAAAACATTCACCAGTAACACACTGCACTGTGTGTGTAAAACATTCACCAGTAACACACTGCACTGTGTGTAAAACATTCACCAGTAACACACTGCACTGTGTAAAACATTCACCAGTAACACACTGCACTGTGTGTGTAAAACATTCACCAGTAACACACTGCACTGTGTGTAAAACATTCACCAGTAACACACTGCACTGTGTGTATAACATTCACCAGTAACACACTGCACTGTGTGTATAACATTCACCAGTAACACACTGCACTGTGTGTATAACATTCACCAGTAACACACTGCACTGTGTGTGTAACATTCACCAGTAACACACTGCACTGTGTGTGTAACATTCACCAGTAACACACTGCACTGTGTGTATAACAATCACCAGTAACACTGCCCTGTGTGTATAACATTCACCAGGAACACACTGCACTGTGTGTGTAACATTCACCAGTAACACACTGCACTGTGTGTATAACATTCACCAGTAACACTGCACTGTGTGTGTAACATTCACCAGTAACACACTGCACTGTGTGTATAACATTCACCGGTAACACTGCACTGTGTGTATAACATTCACCAGTAACACACTGCACTGTGTGTGTAACATTCACCAGTAATACACTGCACTGTGTGTATAACATTCACCAGTAACACACTGCACTGTGTGTATAACATTCACCAGTAACACACTGCACTGTGTGTATAACATTCACCAGTAACACACTGCACTGTGTGTATAACATTCGCCAGTAACACACTGCACTGTGTGTAACATTCACCAGTAACACACTGCACTGTGTGTATAACATTCACCAGTAACACACTGCACTGTGTGTGTAACATTCACCAGTAACACACTGCACTGTGTGTATAACATTCACCAGTAATACACTGCACTGTGTGTATAACATTCACCAGTAACACACTGCACTGTGTGTATAACATTCGCCAGTAACACACTGCACTGTGTGTAACATTCACCAGTAACACACTGCACTGTGTGTATAACATTCACCAGTAACACACTGCACTGTGTGTAACATTCACCAGTAACACACTGCACTGTGTGTCTAACATTCACCAGTAACACACTGCACTGTGTGTGTAACATTCACCAGTAACACACTGCACTGTGTGTATAACATTCACCAGTAACACTGCACTGTGTGTATAACATTCACCAGTAACACACTGCACTGTGTGTGTAACATTCACCAGTAATACACTGCGCTGTGTGCATAACATTCACCAGTAACACACTGCACTGTGTGTATAACATTCACCAGTAACACTGCACTGTGTGTATAACATTCACCAGTAACACTGCACTGTGTGTATAACATTCACCAGTAACACACTGCACTGTGTGTGTAACATTCACCAGTAACACACTGCACTGTGTGTATAACATTCACCAGTAACACTGCACTGTGTGTATAACATTCACCAGTAACACACTGCACTGTGTGTGTAACATTCACCAGTAATACACTGCACTGTGTGCATAACATTCACCAGTAACACACTGCACTGTGTGTATAACATTCACCAGTAACACACTGCACTGTGTGTATAACATTCACCAGTAACACTGCACTGTGTGTATAACATTCACCTGTAACACACTGCACTGTGTGTGTAACATTCACCAGTAATACACTGCACTGTGTGAGTAACATTCACCAGTAACATACTGCACTGTGTGTATAACATTCACCAGTAACACACTGCACTGTGTGTATAACATTCACCAGTAACACACTGCACTGTGTGTAACATTCATCAGTAACACACTGCACTGTGTGTATAACATTCACCAGTAACACACTGAACTGTGTGTATACCATTCACCAGTAACACACTGCACTGTGTGTGTAACATTCACCAGTAACACACTGCACTGTGTGTATAACATTCACCAGTAACACACTGCACTGTGTGTATAACATTCACCAGTAACACACTGCACTGTGTGTAACATTCATCAGTAACACACTGCACTGTGTGTATAACATTCACCAGTAACACACTGAACTGTGTGTATACCATTCACCAGTAACACACTGCACTGTGTGTGTAACATTCACCAGTAACACACTGCACTGTGTGTGTAACATTCACCAGTAACATACTGCACTGTGTGTGTAACATTCACCAGTAACACACTGCACTGTGTGAGTAACATTCACCAGTAACACACTGCACTGTGTGTATACCATTCAACAGTAACACACTGCATTGTGTGTATACCATTCACCAGTAACACACTGCACTGTGTGTGTAACATTCACCAGTAACACACTGCACTGTGTGTGTAACATTCACCAGTAACACTGCACTGTGTGTGTAACATTCACCAGGAACACACTGCACTGTGTGTATAACATTCACCAGTAACACACTGCACTGTGTGTATAACATTCACCAGGAACACACTGCACTGTGTGTATAACATTCACCAGTAACACACTGCACTGTGTGTATAACATTCACCAGTAACACACTGCACTGTGTGTATTTCATTCACCAGTAACACTGCACTGTGTGTGTAACATTCACCAGTAACACACTGCACTGTGTGTATAACATTCACCAGTAACACTGCACTGTGTGTATAACATTCACCAGTAACACACTGCACTGTGTGTGTAGCATTCACCAGTAATACACTGCACTGTGTGTATAACATTCACCAGTAACACACTGCACTGTGTGTATAACATTCACCAGTAACACACTGCACTGTGTGTAACATTCACCAGTAACACACTGCACTGTGTGTATAACATTCACCAGTAACACACTGCACTGTGTGTAACATTCACCAGTAACACACTGCACTGTGTGTACAACATTCACCAGTAACACACTGCACTGTGTGTAACATTCACTAGTAACACACTGCACTGTGTGTATAACATTCACCAGTCACACACTGCACTGTGTGTGTAACATTCACCAGTAACACACTGCACTGTGTGTATAACATTCACCAGTAACACTGCACTGTGTGTAACATTCACCAGTAATACACTGCACTGTGTGCATAACATTCACCAGTAACACACTGCACTGTGTAAAACATTCACCAGTAACACACTGCACTGTGTGTGTAAAACATTCACCAGTAACACACTGCACTGTGTGTAAAACATTCACCAGTAACACACTGCACTGTGTAAAACATTCACCAGTAACACACTGCACTGTGTGTGTAAAACATTCACCAGTAACACTGCACTGTGTGTATAACATTCACCAGTAACACACTGCACTGTGTGTAAAACATTCACCAGTAACACACTGCACTGTGTGTAAAACATTCACCAGTAACACACTGCACTGTGTGTATAACATTCACCAGTAACACACTGCACTGTGTGTATAACATTCACCAGTAACACACTGCACTGTGTGTGTAACATTCACCAGTAACACACTGCACTGTGTGTGTAACATTCACCAGTAACACACTGCACTGTGTGTATAACAATCACCAGTAATACTGCCCTGTGTGTATAACATTCACCAGGAACACACTGCACTGTGTGTGTAACATTCACCAGTAACACACTGCACTGTGTGTATAACATTCACCAGTAACACTGCACTGTGTGTGTAACATTCACCAGTAACACACTGCACTGTGTGTATAACATTCACCGGTAACACTGCACTGTGTGTATAACATTCACCAGTAACACACTGCACTGTGTGTGTAATTTTCACCAGTAATACACTGCACTGTGTGTATAACATTCACCAGTAACACACTGCACTGTGTGTATAACATTCACCAGTAACACACTGCACTGTGTGTAACATTCACCAGTAACACACTGCACTGTGTGTAAAACATTCACCAGTAACACACTGCACTGTGTAAAACATTCACCAGTAACACACTGCACTGTGTGTGTAAAACATTCACCAGTAACACACTGCACTGTGTGTAAAACATTCACCAGTAACACACTGCACTGTGTGTATAACATTCACCAGTAACACACTGCACTGTGTGTATAACATTCACCAGTAACACACTGCACTGTGTGTATAACATTCACCAGTAACACACTGCACTGTGTGTGTAACATTCACCAGTAACACACTGCACTGTGTGTGTAACATTCACCAGTAACACACTGCACTGTGTGTATAACAATCACCAGTAACACTGCCCTGTGTGTATAACATTCACCAGGAACACACTGCACTGTGTGTGTAACATTCACCAGTAACACACTGCACTGTGTGTATAACATTCACCAGTAACACTGCACTGTGTGTGTAACATTCACCAGTAACACACTGCACTGTGTGTATAACATTCACCGGTAACACTGCACTGTGTGTATAACATTCACCAGTAACACACTGCACTGTGTGTGTAATTTTCACCAGTAATACACTGCACTGTGTGTATAACATTCACCAGTAACACACTGCACTGTGTGTATAACATTCACCAGTAACACACTGCACTGTGTGTAACATTCACCAGTAACACACTGCACTGTGTGTATAACATTCACCAGTAACACACTGCACTGTGTGTAACATTCACCAGTAACACACTGCACTGTGTGTATAACATTCACCAGTAACACACTGCACTGTGTGTAACATTCACCAGTAACACACTGCACTGTGTGTCTAACATTCACCAGTAACACACTGCACTGTGTGTGTAACATTCACCAGTAACACACTGCACTGTGTGTAAAACATTCACCAGTAACACACTGCACTGTGTATAACATTCACCAGTAACACACTGCACTGTGTGTATAACATTCACCAGTAACACACTGCACTGTGTGTAAAACATTCACCAGTAACACACTGCACTGTGTGTGTAACATTCACCAGTAACACACTGCACTGTGTGTATAACAATCACCAGTAACACACTGCACTGTGTGTATAACATTCACCAGTAACACACTGCACTGTGTGTAACATTCATCAGTAACACACTGCACTGTGTGTATAACATTCACCAGTAACACACTGAACTGTGTGTATACCATTCACCAGTAACACACTGCACTGTGTGTGTAACATTCACCAGTAACACACTGCACTGTGTGTGTAACATTCACCAGTAACATACTGCACTGTGTGTGTAACATTCACCAGTAACACACTGCACTGTGTGAGTAACATTCACCAGTAACACACTGCACTGTGTGTATACCATTCAACAGTAACACACTGCATTGTGTGTATACCATTCACCAGTAACACACTGCACTGTGTGTGTAACATTCACCAGTAACACACTGCACTGTGTGTGTAACATTCACCAGTAACACTGCACTGTGTGTGTAACATTCACCAGGAACACACTGCACTGTGTGTATAACATTCACCAGTAACACACTGCACTGTGTGTATAACATTCACCAGTAACACACTGCACTGTGTGTATAACATTCACCAGTAACACACTGCACTGTGTGTATTTCATTCACCAGTAACACTGCACTGTGTGTGTAACATTCACCAGTAACACACTGCACTGTGTGTATAACATTCACCAGTAACACTGCACTGTGTGTATAACATTCACCAGTAACACACTGCACTGTGTGTGTAGCATTCACCAGTAATACACTGCACTGTGTGTATAACATTCACCAGTAACACACTGCACTGTGTGTATAACATTCACCAGTAACACACTGCACTGTGTGTAACATTCACCAGTAACACACTGCACTGTGTGTATAACATTCACCAGTAACACACTGCACTGTGTGTAACATTCACCAGTAACACACTGCACTGTGTGTACAACATTCACCAGTAACACACTGCACTGTGTGTAACATTCACTAGTAACACACTGCACTGTGTGTATAACATTCACCAGTCACACACTGCACTGTGTGTGTAACATTCACCAGTAACACACTGCACTGTGTGTATAACATTCACCAGTAACACTGCACTGTGTGTAACATTCACCAGTAATACACTGCACTGTGTGCATAACATTCACCAGTAACACACTGCACTGTGTAAAACATTCACCAGTAACACACTGCACTGTGTGTAAAACATTCACCAGTAACACACTGCACTGTGTAAAACATTCACCAGTAACACACTACACTGTGTGTGTAAAACATTCACCAGTAACACACTGCACTGTGTGTAAAACATTCACCAGTAACACACTGCACTGTGTGTATAACATTCACCAGTAACACACTGCACTGTGTGTAACATTCACCAGTAACACACTGCACTGTGTGTATAACATTCACCAGTAACACACTGCACTGTGTGTAACATTCACCAGTAACACACTGCACTGTGTGTACAACATTCACCAGTAACACACTGCACTGTGTGTAACATTCACTAGTAACACACTGCACTGTGTGTATAACATTCACCAGTCACACACTGCACTGTGTGTGTAACATTCACCAGTAACACACTGCACTGTGTGTATAACATTCACCAGTAACACTGCACTGTGTGTAACATTCACCAGTAATACACTGCACTGTGTGCATAACATTCACCAGTAACACACTGCACTGTGTAAAACATTCACCAGTAACACACTGCACTGTGTGTGTAAAACATTCACCAGTAACACACTGCACTGTGTGTAAAACATTCACCAGTAACACACTGCACTGTGTAAAACATTCACCAGTAACACACTGCACTGTGTGTGTAAAACATTCACCAGTAACACTGCACTGTGTGTATAACATTCACCAGTAACACACTGCACTGTGTGTAAAACATTCACCAGTAACACACTGCACTGTGTGTAAAACATTCACCAGTAACACACTGCACTGTGTGTATAACATTCACCAGTAACACACTGCACTGTGTGTATAACATTCACCAGTAACACACTGCACTGTGTGTGTAACATTCACCAGTAACACACTGCACTGTGTGTGTAACATTCACCAGTAACACACTGCACTGTGTGTATAACAATCACCAGTAACACTGCCCTGTGTGTATAACATTCACCAGGAACACACTGCACTGTGTGTGTAACATTCACCAGTAACACACTGCACTGTGTGTATAACATTCACCAGTAACACTGCACTGTGTGTGTAACATTCACCAGTAACACACTGCACTGTGTGTATAACATTCACCGGTAACACTGCACTGTGTGTATAACATTCACCAGTAACACACTGCACTGTGTGTGTAATTTTCACCAGTAATACACTGCACTGTGTGTATAACATTCACCAGTAACACACTGCACTGTGTGTATAACATTCACCAGTAACACACTGCACTGTGTGTAACATTCACCAGTAACACACTGCACTGTGTGTAAAACATTCACCAGTAACACACTGCACTGTGTAAAACATTCACCAGTAACACACTGCACTGTGTGTGTAAAACATTCACCAGTAACACACTGCACTGTGTGTAAAACATTCACCAGTAACACACTGCACTGTGTGTATAACATTCACCAGTAACACACTGCACTGTGTGTATAACATTCACCAGTAACACACTGCACTGTGTGTATAACATTCACCAGTAACACACTGCACTGTGTGTGTAACATTCACCAGTAACACACTGCACTGTGTGTGTAACATTCACCAGTAACACACTGCACTGTGTGTATAACAATCACCAGTAACACTGCCCTGTGTGTATAACATTCACCAGGAACACACTGCACTGTGTGTGTAACATTCACCAGTAACACACTGCACTGTGTGTATAACATTCACCAGTAACACTGCACTGTGTGTGTAACATTCACCAGTAACACACTGCACTGTGTGTATAACATTCACCGGTAACACTGCACTGTGTGTATAACATTCACCAGTAACACACTGCACTGTGTGTGTAATTTTCACCAGTAATACACTGCACTGTGTGTATAACATTCACCAGTAACACACTGCACTGTGTGTATAACATTCACCAGTAACACACTGCACTGTGTGTAACATTCACCAGTAACACACTGCACTGTGTGTATAACATTCACCAGTAACACACTGCACTGTGTGTAACATTCACCAGTAACACACTGCACTGTGTGTATAACATTCACCAGTAACACACTGCACTGTGTGTAACATTCACCAGTAACACACTGCACTGTGTGTCTAACATTCACCAGTAACACACTGCACTGTGTGTGTAACATTCACCAGTAACACACTGCACTGTGTGTAAAACATTCACCAGTAACACACTGCACTGTGTATAACATTCACCAGTAACACACTGCACTGTGTGTATAACATTCACCAGTAACACACTGCACTGTGTGTAAAACATTCACCAGTAACACACTGCACTGTGTGTGTAACATTCACCAGTAACACACTGCACTGTGTGTATAACAATCACCAGTAACACACTGCACTGTGTGTATAACATTCACCAGTAACACACTGCACTGTGTGTAACATTCATCAGTAACACACTGCACTGTGTGTATAACATTCACCAGTAACACACTGAACTGTGTGTATACCATTCACCAGTAACACACTGCACTGTGTGTGTAACATTCACCAGTAACACACTGCACTGTGTGTGTAACATTCACCAGTAACATACTGCACTGTGTGTGTAACATTCACCAGTAACACACTGCACTGTGTGAGTAACATTCACCAGTAACACACTGCACTGTGTGTATACCATTCAACAGTAACACACTGCATTGTGTGTATACCATTCACCAGGAACACACTGCACTGTGTGTGTAACATTCACCAGTAACACACTGCACTGTGTGTGTAACATTCACCAGTAACACTGCACTGTGTGTGTAACATTCACCAGGAACACACTGCACTGTGTGTATAACATTCACCAGTAACACACTGCACTGTGTGTATAACATTCACCAGTAACACACTGCACTGTGTGTATAACATTCACCAGTAACACACTGCACTGTGTGTATTTCATTCACCAGTAACACTGCACTGTGTGTGTAACATTCACCAGTAACACACTGCACTGTGTGTATAACATTCACCAGTAACACTGCACTGTGTGTATAACATTCACCAGTAACACACTGCACTGTGTGTGTAGCATTCACCAGTAATACACTGCACTGTGTGTATAACATTCACCAGTAACACACTGCACTGTGTGTATAACATTCACCAGTAACACACTGCACTGTGTGTAACATTCACCAGTAACACACTGCACTGTGTGTATAACATTCACCAGTAACACACTGCACTGTGTGTAACATTCACCAGTAACACACTGCACTGTGTGTACAACATTCACCAGTAACACACTGCACTGTGTGTAACATTCACTAGTAACACACTGCACTGTGTGTATAACATTCACCAGTCACACACTGCACTGTGTGTGTAACATTCACCAGTAACACACTGCACTGTGTGTATAACATTCACCAGTAACACTGCACTGTGTGTAACATTCACCAGTAATACACTGCACTGTGTGCATAACATTCACCAGTAACACACTGCACTGTGTAAAACATTCACCAGTAACACACTGCACTGTGTGTAAAACATTCACCAGTAACACACTGCACTGTGTAAAACATTCACCAGTAACACACTACACTGTGTGTGTAAAACATTCACCAGTAACACACTGCACTGTGTGTAAAACATTCACCAGTAACACACTGCACTGTGTGTATAACATTCACCAGTAACACACTGCACTGTGTGTATAACATTCACCAGTAACACACTGCACTGTGTGTAACATTCATCAGTAACACACTGCACTGTGTGTATAACATTCACCAGTAACACACTGAACTGTGTGTATACCATTCACCAGTAACACACTGCACTGTGTGTGTAACATTCACCAGTAACACACTGCACTATGTGTGTAACATTCACCAGTAACATACTGCACTGTGTGTGTAACATTCACCAGTAACACACTGCACTGTGTGAGTAACATTCACCAGTAACACACTGCACTGTGTGTATACCATTCAACAGTAACACACTGCATTGTGTGTATACCATTCACCAGTAACACACTGCACTGTGTGTGTAACATTCACCAGTAACACACTGCACTGTGTGTGTAACATTCACCAGTAACACTGCATTGTGTGTGTAACATTCACCAGGAACACACTGCACTGTGTGTATAACATTCACCAGTAACACACTGCACTGTGTGTATAACATTCACCAGGAACACACTGCACTGTGTGTATAACATTCACCAGTAACACACTGCACTGTGTGTATAACATTCACCAGTAACACACTGCACTGTGTGTATTTCATTCACCAGTAACATACTGCACTGTGTGTATAACATTCACCAGTAACACTGCACTGTGTGTATAACATTCACCAGTAACACACTGCACTGTGTGTGTAGCATTCACCAGTAATACACTGCACTGTGTGTATAACATTCACCAGTAACACACTGCACTGTGTGTATAACATTCACCAGTAACACACTGCACTGTGTGTAACATTCACCAGTAACACACTGCACTGTGTGTATAACATTCACCAGTAACACACTGCACTGTGTGTAACATTCACCAGTAACACACTGCACTGTGTGTACAACATTCACCAGTAACACACTGCACTGTGTGTAACATTCACTAGTAACACACTGCACTGTGTGTATAACATTCACCAGTCACACACTGCACTGTGTGTGTAACATTCACCAGTAACACACTGCACTGTGTGTATAACATTCACCAGTAACACTGCACTGTGTGTAACATTCACCAGTAATACACTGCACTGTGTGCATAACATTCACCAGTAACACACTGCACTGTGTAAAACATTCACCAGTAACACACTGCACTGTGTGTAAAACATTCACCAGTAACACACTGCACTGTGTAAAACATTCACCAGTAACACACTGCACTGTGTGTGTAAAACATTCACCAGTAACACACTGCACTGTGTGTAAAACATTCACCAGTAACACACTGCACTGTGTGTATAACATTCACCAGTAACACACTGCACTGTGTGTATAACATTCACCAGTAACACACTGCACTGTGTGTATAACATTCACCAGTAACACACTGCACTGTGTGTGTAACATTCACCAGTAACACACTGCACTGTGTGTGTAACATTCACCAGTAACACACTGCACTGTGTGTATAACAATCACCAGTAACACTGCCCTGTGTGTATAACATTCACCAGGAACACACTGCACTGTGTGTGTAACATTCACCAGTAACACACTGCACTGTGTGTATAACATTCACCAGTAACACTGCACTGTGTGTGTAACATTCACCAGTAACACACTGCACTGTGTGTATAACATTCACCGGTAACACTGCACTGTGTGTATAACATTCACCAGTAACACACTGCACTGTGTGTGTAATTTTCACCAGTAATACACTGCACTGTGTGTATAACATTCACCAGTAACACACTGCACTGTGTGTATAACATTCACCAGTAACACACTGCACTGTGTGTAACATTCACCAGTAACACACTGCACTGTGTGTAAAACATTCACCAGTAACACACTGCACTGTGTAAAACATTCACCAGTAACACACTGCACTGTGTGTGTAAAACATTCACCAGTAACACACTGCACTGTGTGTAAAACATTCACCAGTAACACACTGCACTGTGTGTATAACATTCACCAGTAACACACTGCACTGTGTGTATAACATTCACCAGTAACACACTGCACAGTGTGTATAACATTCACCAGTAACACACTGCACTGTGTGTGTAACATTCACCAGTAACACACTGCACTGTGTGTGTAACATTCACCAGTAACACACTGCACTGTGTGTATAACAATCACCAGTAACACTGCCCTGTGTGTATAACATTCACCAGGAACACACTGCACTGTGTGTGTAACATTCACCAGTAACACACTGCACTGTGTGTATAACATTCACCAGTAACACTGCACTGTGTGTGTAACATTCACCAGTAACACACTGCACTGTGTGTATAACATTCACCGGTAACACTGCACTGTGTGTATAACATTCACCAGTAACACACTGCACTGTGTGTGTAATTTTCACCAGTAATACACTGCACTGTGTGTATAACATTCACCAGTAACACACTGCACTGTGTGTATAACATTCACCAGTAACACACTGCACTGTGTGTAACATTCACCAGTAACACACTGCACTGTGTGTATAACATTCACCAGTAACACACTGCACTGTGTGTAACATTCACCAGTAACACACTGCACTGTGTGTATAACATTCACCAGTAACACACTGCACTGTGTGTAACATTCACCAGTAACACACTGCACTGTGTGTCTAACATTCACCAGTAACACACTGCACTGTGTGTGTAACATTCACCAGTAACACACTGCACTGTGTGTAAAACATTCACCAGTAACACACTGCACTGTGTATAACATTCACCAGTAACACACTGCACTGTGTGTATAACATTCACCAGTAACACACTGCACTGTGTGTAAAACATTCACCAGTAACACACTGCACTGTGTATAACATTCACCAGTAACACACTGCACTGTGTATAACATTCACCAGTAACACACTGCACTGTGTGTATAACATTCACCAGTAACACACTGCACTGTGAGTATAACATTCACCAGTAACACACTGCACTGTGTGTATAACATTCACCGGTAACACTGCACTGTGTGTATAACATTCACCAGTAACACACTGCACTGTGTATAACATTCACCAGTAACACACTGCACTGTGTGTAAAACATTCACCAGTAACACACTGCACTGTGTGTAAAACATTCACCAGTAACACACTGCACTGTGTGTAAAACATTCACCAGTAACACACTGCACTGTGTGTAAAACATTCACCAGTAACACACTGCACTGTGTATAACATTCACCAGTAACACACTGCACTGTATGTGTAACATTCACCAGTAACACACTGCACTGTGTATAACATTCACCAGTAACACACTGCACTGTGTGTATAACATTCACCAGTAACACACTGCACTGTGTGTATAACATTCACCAGTAACACTGCACTGTGTGTATAACATTCACCAGTAACACACTGCACTGTATATAACATTCACCAGTAACACACTGCACTGTGTGTAAAACATTCACCAGTAACACACTGCACTGTGTGTAAAACATTCACCAGTAACACACTGCACTGTGTGTAAAACATTCACCAGTAACACACTGCACTGTGTATAACATTCACCAGTGACACACTGCACTGTGTGTAAAACATTCACCAGTAACACACTGCACTGTGTGTAAAACATTCACCAGTAACACACTGCACTGTGTGTAAAACATTCACCAGTAACACACTGCACTGTGTGTAAAACATTCACCAGTAACACACTGCACTGTGTGTAAAACATTGACCAGTAACACACTGCACTGTGTAAAACATTCACCAGTAACACACTGCACTGTGTGTGTAAAACATTCACCAGTAACACACTGCACTGTGTGTAAAACATTCACCAGTAACACACTGCACTGTGTAAAACATTCACCAGTAACACACTGCACTGTGTGTGTAAAACATTCACCAGTAACACACTGCACTGTGTGTAAAACATTCACCAGTAACACACTGCACTGTGTGTATAACATTCACCAGTAACACACTGCACTGTGTGTATAACATTCACCAGTAACACACTGCACTGTGTGTATAACATTCACCAGTAACACACTGCACTGTGTGTGTAACATTCACCAGTAACACACTGCACTGTGTGTGTAACATTCACCAGTAACACACTGCACTGTGTGTATAACAATCACCAGTAACACTGCCCTGTGTGTATAACATTCACCAGGAACACACTGCACTGTGTGTGTAACATTCACCAGTAACACACTGCACTGTGTGTATAACATTCACCAGTAACACTGCACTGTGTGTGTAACATTCACCAGTAACACACTGCACTGTGTGTATAACATTCACCGGTAACACTGCACTGTGTGTATAACATTCACCAGTAACACACTGCACTGTGTGTGTAACATTCACCAGTAATACACTGCACTGTGTGTATAACATTCACCAGTAACACACTGCACTGTGTGTATAACATTCGCCAGTAACACACTGCACTGTGTGTAACATTCACCAGTAACACACTGCACTGTGTGTATAACATTCACCAGTAACACACTGCACTGTGTGTAACATTCACCAGTAACACACTGCACTGTGTGTCTAACATTCACCAGTAACACACTGCACTGTGTGTGTAACATTCACCAGTAACACACTGCACTGTGTGTATAACATTCACCAGTAACACTGCACTGTGTGTATAACATTCACCAGTAACACACTGCACTGTGTGTGTAACATTCACCAGTAATACACTGCGCTGTGTGCATAACATTCACCAGTAACACACTGCACTGTGTGTATAACATTCACCAGTAACACTGCACTGTGTGTATAACATTCACCAGTAACACTGCACTGTGTGTATAACATTCACCAGTAACACACTGCACTGTGTGTGTAACATTCACCAGTAACACACTGCACTGTGTGTATAACATTCACCAGTAACACTGCACTGTGTGTATAACATTCACCAGTAACACACTGCACTGTGTGTGTAACATTCACCAGTAATACACTGCACTGTGTGCATAACATTCACCAGTAACACACTGCACTGTGTGTATAACATTCACCAGTAACACTGCACTGTGTGTATAACATTCACCAGTAACACACTGCACTGTGTGTATAACATTCACCAGTAACACTGCACTGTGTGTATAACATTCACCTGTAACACACTGCACTGTGTGTGTAACATTCACCAGTAATACACTGCACTGTGTGTATAACATTCACCAGTAACACACTGCACTGTGTGTATAACATTCACCAGTAACACACTGCACTGTGTGTAACATTCATCAGTAACACACTGCACTGTGTGTATAACATTCACCAGTAACACACTGAACTGTGTGTATACCATTCACCAGTAACACACTGCACTGTGTGTGTAACATTCACCAGTAATACACTGCACTGTGTGTATAACATTCACCAGTAACACACTGCACTGTGTGTATAACATTCACCAGTAACACACTGCACTGTGTGTAACATTCATCAGTAACACACTGCACTGTGTGTATAACATTCACCAGTAACACACTGAACTGTGTGTATACCATTCACCAGTAACACACTGCACTGTGTGAGTAACATTCACCAGTAACATACTGCACTGTGTGTATAACATTCACCAGTAACACACTGCACTGTGTGTATAACATTCACCAGTAACACACTGCACTGTGTGTAACATTCATCAGTAACACACTGCACTGTGTGTATAACATTCACCAGTAACACACTGAACTGTGTGTATACCATTCACCAGTAACACACTGCACTGTGTGTGTAACATTCACCAGTAACACACTGCACTGTGTGTATAACATTCACCAGTAACACACTGCACTGTGTGTATAACATTCACCAGTAACACACTGCACTGTGTGTAACATTCATCAGTAACACACTGCACTGTGTGTATAACATTCACCAGTAACACACTGAACTGTGTGTATACCATTCACCAGTAACACACTGCACTGTGTGTGTAACATTCACCAGTAACACACTGCACTGTGTGTGTAACATTCACCAGTAACATACTGCACTGTGTGTGTAACATTCACCAGTAACACACTGCACTGTGTGAGTAACATTCACCAGTAACACACTGCACTGTGTG
The DNA here is from genome assembly GCF_964213995.1 of Mustelus asterias. Lineage (NCBI taxonomy): Eukaryota > Metazoa > Chordata > Chondrichthyes > Carcharhiniformes > Triakidae > Mustelus > Mustelus asterias. The sequence continues at coordinate 28,405 of NW_027590624.1, forward strand.
TATACCATTCAACAGTAACACACTGCATTGTGTGTATACCATTCACCAGTAACACACTGCACTGTGTGTGTAACATTCACCAGTAACACACTGCACTGTGTGTGTAACATTCACCAGTAACACTGCACTGTGTGTGTAACATTCACCAGGAACACACTGCACTGTGTGTATAACATTCACCAGTAACACACTGCACTGTGTGTATAACATTCACCAGGAACACACTGCACTGTGTGTATAACATTCACCAGTAACACACTGCACTGTGTGTATAACATTCACCAGTAACACACTGCACTGTGTGTATTTCATTCACCAGTAACACTGCACTGTGTGTGTAACATTCACCAGTAACACACTGCACTGTGTGTATAACATTCACCAGTAACATTGCACTGTGTGTATAACATTCACCAGTAACACACTGCACTGTGTGTGTAGCATTCACCAGTAATACACTGCACTGTGTGTATAACATTCACCAGTAACACACTGCACTGTGTGTATAACATTCACCAGTAACACACTGCACTGTGTGTAACATTCACCAGTAACACACTGCACTGTGTGTATAACATTCACCAGTAACACACTGCACTGTGTGTAACATTCACCAGTAACACACTGCACTGTGTGTACAACATTCACCAGTAACACACTGCACTGTGTGTAACATTCACTAGTAACACACTGCACTGTGTGTATAACATTCACCAGTCACACACTGCACTGTGTGTGTAACATTCACCAGTAACACACTGCACTGTGTGTATAACATTCACCAGTAACACTGCACTGTGTGTAACATTCACCAGTAATACACTGCACTGTGTGCATAACATTCACCAGTAACACACTGCACTGTGTGTATAACATTCACCAGTAACACTGCACTGTGTGTATAACATTCACCAGTAACACTGCACTGTGTGTATAACATTCACCAGTAACACACTGCACTGTGTGTGTAACATTCACCAGTAATACACTGCACTGTGTGTATAACATTCACCAGTAACACACTGCACTGTGTGTATAACATTCACCGGTAACACTGCACTGTGTGTATAACATTCACCAGTAACACACTGCACTGTGTGTGTAACATTCACCAGTAACACACTGCACTGTGTGTAAAACATTCACCAGTAACACACTGCACTGTGTGTAAAACATTCACCAGTAACACACTGCACTGTGTGTAAAACATTCACCAGTAACACACTGCACTGTGTGTAAAACATTCACCAGTAACACACTGCACTGTGTATAACATTCACCAGTAACACACTGCACTGTATGTGTAACATTCACCAGTAACACACTGCACTGTGTATAACATTCACCAGTAACACACTGCACTGTGTGTATAACATTCACCAGTAACACACTGCACTGTGTGTATAACATTCACCAGTAACACTGCACTGTGTGTATAACATTCACCAGTAACACACTGCACTGTATATAACATTCACCAGTAACACACTGCACTGTGTGTAAAACATTCACCAGTAACACACTGCACTGTGTGTAAAACATTCACCAGTAACACACTGCACTGTGTGTAAAACATTCACCAGTAACACACTGCACTGTGTATAACATTCACCAGTGACACACTGCACTGTGTGTAAAACATTCACCAGTAACACACTGCACTGTGTGTAAAACATTCACCAGTAACACACTGCACTGTGTGTAAAACATTCACCAGTAACACACTGCACTGTGTGTAAAACATTCACCAGTAACACACTGCACTGTGTGTAAAACATTCACCAGTAACACACTGCACTGTGTAAAACATTCACCAGTAACACACTGCACTGTGTGTGGAAAACATTCACCAGTAACACACTGCACTGTGTGTAAAACATTCACCAGTAACACACTGCACTGTGTAAAACATTCACCAGTAACACACTGCACTGTGTGTGTAAAACATTCACCAGTAACACACTGCACTGTGTGTAAAACATTCACCAGTAACACACTGCACTGTGTGTATAACATTCACCAGTAACACACTGCACTGTGTGTATAACATTCACCAGTAACACACTGCACTGTGTGTATAACATTCACCAGTAACACACTGCACTGTGTGTATAACAATCACCAGTAACACTGCCCTGTGTGTATAACATTCACCAGGAACACACTGCACTGTGTGTGTAACATTCACCAGGAACACACTGCACTGTGTGTGTAACATTCACCAGTAACACACTGCACTGTGTGTATAACATTCACCAGTAACACTGCACTGTGTGTGTAACATTCACCAGTAACACACTGCACTGTGTGTATAACATTCACCGGTAACACTGCACTGTGTGTATAACATTCACCAGTAACACACTGCACTGTGTGTGTAACATTCACCAGTAATACACTGCACTGTGTGTATAACATTCACCAGTAACACACTGCACTGTGTGTATAACATTCGCCAGTAACACACTGCACTGTGTGTAACATTCACCAGTAACACACTGCACTGTGTGTATAACATTCACCAGTAACACACTGCACTGTGTGTAACATTCACCAGTAACACACTGCACTGTGTGTCTAACATTCACCAGTAACACACTGCACTGTGTGTGTAACATTCACCAGTAACACACTGCACTGTGTGTATAACATTCACCAGTAACACTGCACTGTGTGTATAACATTCACCAGTAACACACTGCACTGTGTGTGTAACATTCACCAGTAATACACTGCGCTGTGTGCATAACATTCACCAGTAACACACTGCACTGTGTGAGTAACATTCACCAGTAACACTGCACTGTGTGTATAACATTCACCAGTAACACTGCACTGTGTGTATAACATTCACCAGTAACACACTGCACTGTGTGTGTAACATTCACCAGTAACACACTGCACTGTGTGTATAACATTCACCAGTAACACTGCACTGTGTGTATAACATTCACCAGTAACACACTGCACTGTGTGTGTAACATTCACCAGTAATACACTGCACTGTGTGCATAACATTCACCAGTAACACACTGCACTGTGTGTATAACATTCACCAGTAACACTGCACTGTGTGTATAACATTCACCAGTAACACACTGCACTGTGTGTATAACATTCACCAGTAACACTGCACTGTGTGTATAACATTCACCTGTAACACACTGCACTGTGTGTGTAACATTCACCAGTAATCCACTGCACTGTGTGAGTAACATTCACCAGTAACATACTGCACTGTGTGTATAACATTCACCAGTAACACACTGCACTGTGTGTATAACATTCACCAGTAACACACTGCACTGTGTGTAACATTCATCAGTAACACACTGCACTGTGTGTATAACATTCACCAGTAACACACTGAACTGTGTGTATACCATTCACCAGTAACACACTGCACTGTGTGTGTAACATTCACCAGTAACACACTGCACTGTGTGTGTAACATTCACCAGTAACATACTGCACTGTGTGTGTAACATTCACCAGTAACACACTGCACTGTGTGAGTAACATTCACCAGTAACACACTGCACTGTGTGTATACCATTCAACAGTAACACACTGCATTGTGTGTATACCATTCACCAGTAACACACTGCACTGTGTGTGTAACATTCACCAGTAACACACTGCACTGTGTGTGTAACATTCACCAGTAACACTGCACTGTGTGTGTAACATTCACCAGGAACACACTGCACTGTGTGTATAACATTCACCAGTAACACACTGCACTGTGTGTATAACATTCACCAGGAACACACTGCACTGTGTGTATAACATTCACCAGTAACACACTGCACTGTTTGTATAACATTCACCAGTAACACACTGCACTGTGTGTATTTCATTCACCAGTAACACTGCACTGTGTGTGTAACATTCACCAGTAACACACTGCACTGTGTGTATAACATTCACCAGTAACACTGCACTGTGTGTATAACATTCACCAGTAACACACTGCACTGTGTGTGTAGCATTCACCAGTAATACACTGCACTGTGTGTATAACATTCACCAGTAACACACTGCACTGTGTGTATAACATTCACCAGTAACACACTGCACTGTGTGTAACATTCACCAGTAACACACTGCACTGTGTGTGTAAAACATTCACCAGTAACACACTGCACTGTGTGTAAAACATTCACCAGTAACACACTGCACTGTGTAAAACATTCACCAGTAACACACTGCACTGTGTGTGTAAAACATTCACCAGTAACACACTGCACTGTGTGTAAAACATTCACCAGTAACACACTGCACTGTGTGTATAACATTCACCAGTAACACACTGCACTGTGTGTATAACATTCACCAGTAACACACTGCACTGTGTGTATAACATTCACCAGTAACACACTGCACTGTGTGTGTAACATTCACCAGTAACACACTGCACTGTGTGTGTAACATTCACCAGTAACACACTGCACTGTGTGTATAACAATCACCAGTAACACTGCCCTGTGTGTATAACATTCACCAGGAACACACTGCACTGTGTGTGTAACATTCACCAGTAACACACTGCACTGTGTGTATAACATTCACCAGTAACACTGCACTGTGTGTGTAACATTCACCAGTAACACACTGCACTGTGTGTATAACATTCACCGGTAACACTGCACTGTGTGTATAACATTCACCAGTAACACACTGCACTGTGTGTGTAACATTCACCAGTAATACACTGCACTGTGTGTATAACATTCACCAGTAACACACTGCACTGTGTGTATAACATTCGCCAGTAACACACTGCACTTTGTGTAACATTCACCAGTAACACACAGCACTGTGTGTATAACATTCACCAGTAACACACTGCACTGTGTGTAACATTCACCAGTAACACACTGCACTGTGTGTCTAACATTCACCAGTAACACACTGCACTGTGTGTGTAACATTCACCAGTAACACACTGCACTGTGTGTATAACATTCACCAGTAACACTGCACTGTGTGTATAACATTCACCAGTAACACACTGCACTGTGTGTGTAACATTCACCAGTAATACACTGCGCTGTGTGCATAACATTCACCAGTAACACACTGCACTGTGTGTATAACATTCACCAGTAACACTGCACTGTGTGTATAACATTCACCAGTAACACTGCACTGTGTGTGTAACATTCACCAGTAACACACTGCACTGTGTGTATAACATTCACCAGTAACACTGCACTGTGTGTATAACATTCACCAGTAACACACTGCACTGTGTGTGTAACATTCACCAGTAATACACTGCACTGTGTGCATAACATTCACCAGTAGCACACTGCACTGTGTGTATAACATTCACCAGTAACACTGCACTGTGTGTATAACATTCACCAGTAACACACTGCACTGTGTGTATAACATTCACCAGTAACACTGCACTGTGTGTATAACATTCACCTGTAACACACTGCACTGTGTGTGTAACATTCACCAGTAATACACTGCACTGTGTGAGTAACATTCACCAGTAACATACTGCACTGTGTGTATAACATTCACCAGTAACACACTGCACTGTGTGTAACATTCATCAGTAACACACTGCACTGTGTGTATAACATTCACCAGTAACACACTGAACTGTGTGTATACCATTCACCAGTAACACACTGCACTGTGTGTGTAACATTCACCAGTAACACACTGCACTGTGTGTGTAACATTCACCAGTAACATACTGCACTGTGTGTGTAACATTCACCAGTAACACACTGCACTGTGTGAGTAACATTCACCAGTAACACACTGCACTGTGTGTATACCATTCAACAGTAACACACTGCATTGTGTGTATACCATTCACCAGTAACACACTGCACTGTGTGTGTAACATTCACCAGTAACACACTGCACTGTGTGTGTAACATTCACCAGTAACACTGCACTGTGTGTGTAACATTCACCAGGAACACACTGCACTGTGTGTATAACATTCACCAGTAACACACTGCACTGTGTGTATAACATTCACCAGGAACACACTGCACTGTGTGTATAACATTCACCAGTAACACACTGCACTGTGTGTATAACATTCACCAGTAACACACTGCACTGTGTGTATTTCATTCACCAGTAACACTGCACTGTGTGTGTAACATTCACCAGTAACACACTGCACTGTGTGTATAACATTCACCAGTAACACTGCACTGTGTGTATAACATTCACCAGTAACACACTGCACTGTGTGTGTAGCATTCACCAGTAATACACTGCACTGTGTGTATAACATTCACCAGTAACACACTGCACTGTGTGTATAACATTCACCAGTAACACACTGCACTGTGTGTAACATTCACCAGTAACACACTGCACTGTGTGTATAACATTCACCAGTAACACACTGCACTGTGTGTAACATTCACCAGTAACACACTGCACTGTGTGTACAACATTCACCAGTAACACACTGCACTGTGTGTAACATTCACTAGTAACACACTGCACTGTGTGTATAACATTCACCAGTCACACACTGCACTGTGTGTGTAACATTCACCAGTAACACACTGCACTGTGTGTATAACATTCACCAGTAACACTGCACTGTGTGTAACATTCACCAGTAATACACTGCACTGTGTGCATAACATTCACCAGTAACACACTGCACTGTGTGTATAACATTCACCAGTAACACTGCACTGTGTGTATAACATTCACCAGTAACACTGCACTGTGTGTATAACATTCACCAGTAACACACTGCACTGTGTGTGTAACATTCACCAGTAATACACTGCACTGTGTGTATAACATTCACCAGTAACACACTGCACTGTGTGTATAACATTCACCGGTAACACTGCACTGTGTGTATAACATTCACCAGTAACACACTGCACTGTGTGTGTAACATTCACCAGTAATACACTGCACTGTGTGTATAACATTCACCAGTAACACACTGTACTGTGTGTGTAACATTCACCAGTAACACACTGCACTGTGTGTGTAACATTCACCAGTAATACACTGCACTGTGTGTATACCATTCACCAGTAACACACTGCACTGTGTGTATAACATTCACCAGTAACACACTGCACAGTGTGTGTAACATTCACCAGTAACACACTGCACTGTGTGTAAAACATTCACCAATAACACACTGCACTGTGTGTAAAACATTCACCAGTAACACACTGCACTGTGTGTAAAACATTCACCAGTAACACACTGCACTGTGTGTGTAAAACATCCACCAGTAACACTGCACTGTGTGTATAACATTCACCAGGAACACACTGCACTGTGTGTATAACATTCACCAGTAACACACTGCACTGTGTGTATAACATTCACCAGTAACACTGCACTGTGTGTGTAACATTCACCAGTAACACACTGCACTGTGTGTATAACATTCACCAGTAACACTGCACTGTGTGTATAACATTCACCAGTAACACACTGCATTGTGTGTGTAACATTCACCAGTAACACACTGCACTGTGTGTATAACATTCACCAGTAACACACTGCACTGTGTGTATAACATTCACCAGTAACACACTGCACTGTGTGTAACATTTACCAGTAACACACTGCACTGTGTGTATAACATTCACCAGTAACACACTGCACTGTGTGTAACATTCACCAGTAACACACTGCACTGTGTGTATAACATTCACCAGTAACACACTGCACTGTGTGTAACATTCACCAGTAACACACTGCACTGTGTGTATAACATTCACCAGTAACACACTGCACTGTGTGTGTAACATTCACCAGTAACACACTGCACTGTGTGTATAACATTCACCAGTAACACTGCACTGTGTGTATAACATTCACCAGTAACACACTGCACTGTGTGTGTAACATTCACCAGTAATACACTGCACTGTGTGCATAACATTCACCAGTAACACACTGCACTGTGTGTATAACATTCACCAGTAACACTGCACTGTGTGTATAACATTCACCAGTAACACTGCACTGTGTGTATAACATTCACCAGTAACACACTGCACTGTGTGTGTAACATTCACCAGTAATACACTGCACTGTGTGTATAACATTCACCAGTAACACACTGCACTGTGTGCATAACATTCACCAGTAACACTGCACTGTGTGTATAACATTCACCAGTAACACACTGCACTGTGTGTGTAACATTCACCAGTAATACACTGCACTGTGTGAGTAACATTCACTAGTAACATACTGCACTGTGTGTATAACATTCACCAGTAACACACTGCACTGTGTGTATAACATTCACCAGTAACACACTGCACTGTGTGTAACATTCACCAGTAACACACTGTACTGTGTGTATAACATTCACCAGTAACACACTGCACTGTGTGTGTAACATTCACCAGTAACACACTGCACTGTGTGTATAACATTCACCAGTAACACTGCACTGTGTGTATAACATTCACCAGTAACACACTGCACTGTGTGTATAACATTCACCAGTAACACACTGCACTGTGTGTATAACATTCACCAGTAACACTGCACTGTGTGTGTAACATTCACCAGTAACACACTGCACTGTGTGTATAACATTCACCAGTAACACTGCACTGTGTGTATAACATTCACCAGTAACACACTGCATTGTGTGTGTAACATTCACCAGTAACACACTGCACTGTGTGTATAACATTCACCAGTAACACACTGCACTGTGTGTATAACATTCACCAGTAACACACTGCACTGTGTGTAACATTTACCAGTAACACACTGCACTGTGTGTATAACATTCACCAGTAACACACTGCACTGTGTGTAACATTCACCAGTAACACACTGCACTGTGTGTATAACATTCACCAGTAACACACTGCACTGTGTGTAACATTCACCAGTAACACACTGCACTGTGTGTATAACATTCACCAGTAACACACTGCACTGTGTGTGTAACATTCACCAGTAACACACTGCACTGTGTGTATAACATTCACCAGTAACACTGCACTGTGTGTATAACATTCACCAGTAACACACTGCACTGTGTGTGTAACATTCACCAGTAATACACTGCACTGTGTGCATAACATTCACCAGTAACACACTGCACTGTGTGTATAACATTCACCAGTAACACTGCACTGTGTGTATAACATTCACCAGTAACACTGCACTGTGTGTATAACATTCACCAGTAACACACTGCACTGTGTGTGTAACATTCACCAGTAATACACTGCACTGTGTGTATAACATTCACCAGTAACACACTGCACTGTGTGCATAACATTCACCAGTAACACTGCACTGTGTGTATAACATTCACCAGTAACACACTGCACTGTGTGTGTAACATTCACCAGTAATACACTGCACTGTGTGAGTAACATTCACTAGTAACATACTGCACTGTGTGTATAACATTCACCAGTAACACACTGCACTGTGTGTAACATTCACCAGTAACACACTGTACTGTGTGTATAACATTCACCAGTAACACACTGCACTGTGTGTATAACATTCACCAGTAACACACTGCACTGTGTGTGTAACATTCACCAGTAACACACTGCACTGTGTGTGTAACATTCACCAGTAACACACTGTACTGTGTGTATAACATTCACCAGTAACACACTGCACTGTGTGTGTAACATTCACCAGTAACACACTGCACTGTGTGTATAACATTCACCAGTAACACTGCACTGTGTGTATAACATTCACCAGTAACACACTGCACTGTGTGTATAACATTCACCAGTAACACTGCACTGTGTGTATAACATTCACCAGTAACACTGCACTGTGTGTGTAACATTCACCAGTAACACACTGCACTGTGTGTATAACATTCACCAGTAACACTGCACTGTGTGTATAACATTCACCAGTAACACTGCACTGTGTGTATAACATTCACCAGTAACACACTGCACTGTGTGTATAACATTCACCAGTAATACACTGCACTGTGTGTATAACATTCACCAGTAACACACTGCACTGTGTGTATAACATTCACCAGTAACACACTGCACGTTGTGTATAACATTCACCAGTAACACACTGCACTGTGTGTATAACATTCACCAGTAACACACTGTACTGTGTGTAACATTCACCAGTAACACACTGCACTGTGTGTATCACATTCACCAGTAACACACTGCACTGTGTGTATAACATTCACCAGTAATACACTGCACTGTGTGAGTAACATTCACCAGTAACATACTGCAATGTGTGTATAACATTCACCAGTAACACACTGCACTGTGTGTATAACATTCACCAGTAAAACACTGCACTGTGTGTAACATTCACCAGTAACACACTGCACTGTGTGTATAACATTCACCTGTAACGCACTGCATTGTGTGTATACCATTCACCAGTAACACACTGCACTGTGTGTGTAACATTCACCAGTAACACACTGCACTGTGTGTATAACATTCACCAGTAACACACTGCACTGTGTGTGTAACATTCACCAGTAACACTGCACTGTGTGTGTGACATTCACCAGTAATACACTGCACTGTGTGTGTAACATTCACCAGTAATACACTGCACTGTGTGTATAACATTCACCAGTAACACACTGTACTGTGTGTGTAACATTCACCAGTAACACTGCACTGTGTGTGTAACATTCACCAGTAACACTGCACTGTGTGTGTAACATTCACCAGTAATACACTGCACTGTGTGTATAACATTCACCAGTAACACACTGTACTGTGTATATAACATTCACCAGTAACACACTGCACTGTGTGTATACCATTCACCAGTAACACTGCACTGTGTGTGTAACATTCACCAGTAATACACTGCACTGTGTGTATACCATTCACCAGTAACACACTGCACTGTGTGTGTAACATTCACCAGTAACACACTGCACTGTCTGTATAACATTCACCAGTAACACACTGTACTGTGTGTGTAACATTCACCAGTAACACACTGCACTGTGTGTGTAACATTCACCAGTAGTACACTGCACTGTGTGTATACCATTCACCAGTAACACACTGCACTGTGTGTCTAACATTCACCAGTAACACACTGCACTGTGTGTGTAACATTCACCAGTAACACACTGCACTGTGTGTGTAACATTCACCAGTAATACACTGCACTGTGTGTATAACATTCACCAGTAACACACTGCACTGTGTGTATAACATTCACCAGTAACACACTGCACTGTGTGTGTAACATTCACCAGTAATACACTGCACTGTGTGTATAACATTCACCAGTAACACACTGCACTGTGTGTGTAACATTCACCAGTAATACACTGCACTGTGTGTATAACATTCACCAGTAACACACTGCACTGTGTGTGTAACATTCACCAGTAACACACTGTACTGTGTGTGTAACATTCACCAGTAACACACTGCACTGTGTGTGTAACATTCACCAGTAGTACACTGCACTGTGTGTATACCATTCACCAGTAACACACTGCACTGTGTGTGTAACATTCACCAGTAACACACTGTACTGTGTGTGTAACATTCACCAGTAACACACTGTACTGTGTGTGTAACATTCACCAGTAATACACTGCACTGTGTGTATAACATTCACCAGTAATACACTGCACTGTGTGTAGAACATTCACCAGTAACACACTGCACTGTGTGTAGAACATTCACCAGTAACACTGCACTGTGAGTATAACATTCACCAGTAACACTGCACTGTGTGTATAACATTCACCAGTAACACACTGTACTGTGTGTATACCATTCACCAGTAACACACTGCACTGTGTGTATAACATTCACCGGTAACACACTGCACAGTGTGTGTAACATTCACCAGTAACACACTGCACTGTGTGTATAACATTCACCAGTAACACACTGCACTGTGTGTATAACATTCACCAGTAACACACTGCACTGTGTGTATAACATTCACCAGTAACACACTGTACTGTGTGTATACCATTCACCAGTAACACACTGCACTGTGTGTATAACATTCACCAGTAACACACTGCACTGTGTGTATAACATTCACCAGTAACACACTGTACTGTGTGTATACCATTCACCAGTAACACACTGCACTGTGTGTATAACATTCACCAGTAACACACTGCACTGTGTGTGTAACATTCACCAGTAACACACTGCACTGTGTGTGTAACATTCACCAGTAACACACTGCACTGTGTGTGTGACATTCACCAGTAACACACTGCACTGTGTGTGTAACATTCACCAGTAACACACTGCACTGTGTGTATAACATTCACCAGTAACACACTGTACTGTGTGTATACCATTCACCAGTAACACACTGCACTGTGTGTATAACATTCACCAGTAACACACTGCACAGTGTGTGTAACATTCACCAGTAACACACTGCACTGTGAGTATAACATTCACCAGTAACACTGCACTGTGAGTATAACATTCACCAGTAACACTGCACTGTGTGTATAACATTCACCAGTAACACACTGTACTGTGTGTATACCATTCACCAGTAACACACTGCACTGTGTGTATAACATTCACCGGTAACACACTGCACAGTGTGTGTAACATTCACCAGTAACACACTGCACTGTGTGTATAACATTCACCAGTAACACACTGCACTGTGTGTATAACATTCACCAGTAACACACTGCACTGTGTGTATAACATTCACCAGTAACACACTGCACTGTGTGTGTAACATTCACCAGTAACACACTGTACTGTGTGTATACCATTCACCAGTAACACACTGCACTGTGTGTATAACATTCACCAGTAACACACTGCACTGTGTGTATAACATTCACCAGTAACACACTGTACTGTGTGTATACCATTCACCAGTAACACACTGCACTGTGTGTATAACATTCACCGGTAACACACTGCACAGTGTGTGTAACATTCACCAGTAACACACTGCACTGTGTGTATAACATTCACCAGTAACACACTGCACTGTGTGTATAACATTCACCAGTAACACACTGCACTGTGTGTATAACATTCACCAGTAACACACTGCACTGTGTGTATCACATTCACCAGTAATACACTGCACTGTGTGTATCACATTCACCAGTAACACACTGCACTGTGTGTATAACATTCACCAGTAACACACTGCACTGTGTGTATAACATTCACCAGTAACACACTGCACTGTGTGTATAACATTCACCAGTAACACACTGCACTGTGTGTGTAACATTCACCAGTAACACACTGCACTGTGTGTATAACATTCACCAGTAACACACTGCACTGTGTGTATAACATTCACCAGTAACACACTGCACTGTGTGTATCACATTCACCAGTAACACACTGCACTGTGTGTATAACATTCACCAGTAACACACTGCACTGTGTGTATAACATTCACCAGTAACACACTGCACTGTGTGTATAACATTCACCAGTAACACACTGCACTGTGTGTATCACATTCACCAGTAACACACTGCACTGTGTGTATAACATTCACCAGTAACACACTGCACTGTGTGTATAACATTCACCAGTAACACACTGCACTGTGTGTATAACATTCACCAGTAATACACTGCACTGTGTGTATCACATTCACCAGTAATACACTGCACTGTGTGTATAACATTCACCAGTAATACACTGCACTGTGTGTATAACATTCACCAGTAACACACTGCACTGTGTGTAGAACATTCACCAGTAACACACTGCACTGTGTGTATAACATTCACCAGTAACACACTGCACTGTGTGTATAACATTCACCAGTAACACACTGCACTGTGTGTATAACATTCACCAGTAACACACTGCACTGTGTGTATAACATTCACCAGTAACACACTGCACTGTGTGTATAACATTCACCAGTAACACTGCACTGTGTGTATAACATTCACCAGTAACACACTGCACTGTGTGTATAACATTCACCAGTAACACACTGCACTGTGTGTATAACATTCACCAGTAACACACTGCACTGTGTGTAGAACATTCACCAGTAACACACTGCACTGTGTGTATAACATTCACCAGTAACACACTGCACTGTGTGTAGAACATTCACCAGTAACACACTGCACTGTGTGTAAAACATTCACCAGTAACACACTGCACTGTGTGTATAACATTCACCAGTAACACACTGCACTCTGTGTGTAAAACATTCACCAGTAACACACTGCACTGTGTGTAGAACATTCACCAGTAACACACTGCACTGTGTGTAGAACATTCACCAGTAACACACTGCACTGTGTGTATAACATTCACCAGTAACACACTGCACTGTGTGTATAACATTCACCAGTAACACACTGCACTGTGTGTATAACATTCACCAGTAATACACTGCACTGTGTGTATAACATTCACCAGTAACACACTGCACTGTGTGTAGAACATTCACCAGTAACACACTGCACTGTGTGTAGAACATTCACCAGTAACACACTGCACTGTGTGTATAACATTCACCAGTAATACACTGCACTGTGTGTGTAACATTCACCAGTAACACTGCACTGTGTGTATAACATTCACCAGTAACACACTGCACTGTGTGTAGAACATTCACCAGTAACACACTGCACTGTGTGTAGAACATTCACCAGTAACACTGCACTGTGAGTATAACATTCACCAGTAACACTGCACTGTGTGTATAACATTCACCAGTAACACACTGTACTGTGTGTATACCATTCACCAGTAACACACTGCACTGTGTGTATAACATTCACCGGTAACACACTGCACAGTGTGTGTAACATTCACCAGTAACACACTGCACTGTGTGTATAACATTCACCAGTAACACACTGCACTGTGTGTATAACATTCACCAGTAACACACTGCACTGTGTGTATAACATTCACCAGTAACACACTGCACTGTGTGTGTAACATTCACCAGTAACACACTGTACTGTGTGTATACCATTCACCAGTAACACACTGCACTGTGTGTATAACATTCACCAGTAACACACTGCACTGTGTGTATAACATTCACCAGTAACACACTGTACTGTGTGTATACCATTCACCAGTAACACACTGCACTGTGTGTATAACATTCACCGGTAACACACTGCACAGTGTGTGTAACATTCACCAGTAACACACTGCACTGTGTGTATAACATTCACCAGTAACACACTGCACTGTGTGTATAACATTCACCAGTAACACACTGCACTGTGTGTATAACATTCACCAGTAACACACTGCACTGTGTGTATCACATTCACCAGTAATACACTGCACTGTGTGTATAACATTCACCAGTAACACACTGCACTGTGTGTATAACATTCACCAGTAACACACTGCACTGTGTGTGTAACATTCACCAGTAACACACTGCACTGTGTGTATAACATTCACCAGTAACACACTGCACTGTGTGTATCACATTCACCAGTAATACACTGCACTGTGTGTATAACATTCACCAGTAACACACTGCACTGTGTGTATAACATTCACCAGTAACACACTGCACTGTGTGTATAACATTCACCAGTAATACACTGCACTGTGTGTATCACATTCACCAGTAATACACTGCACTGTGTGTATAACATTCACCAGTAATACACTGCACTGTGTGTATAACATTCACCAGTAACACACTGCACTGTGTGTAGAACATTCACCAGTAACACACTGCACTGTGTGTATAACATTCACCAGTAACACACTGCACTGTGTGTATAACATTCACCAGTAACACACTGCACTGTGTGTAGAACATTCACCAGTAACACACTGCACTGTGTGTATAACATTCACCAGTAACACACTGCACTGTGTGTATCACATTCACCAGTAACACACTGCACTGTGTGTATAACATTCACCAGTAACACTGCACTGTGTGTATAACATTCACCAGTAACACACTGCACTGTGTGTATAACATTCACCAGTAACACACTGCACTGTGTGTATAACATTCACCAGTAACACACTGCACTGTGTGTATAACATTCACCAGTAACACTGCACTGTGTGTATAACATTCACCAGTAACACACTGCACTGTGTGTATAACATTCACCAGTAACACACTGCACTGTGTGTATAACATTCACCAGTAACACACTGCACTGTGTGTAGAACATTCACCAGTAACACACTGCACTGTGTGTATAACATTCACCAGTAACACACTGCACTGTGTGTAGAACATTCACCAGTAACACACTGCACTGTGTGTAAAACATTCACCAGTAACACACTGCACTGTGTGTAAAACATTCACCAGTAACACACTGCACTCTGTGTGTAAAACATTCACCAGTAACACACTGCACTGTGTGTAGAACATTCACCAGTAACACACTGCACTGTGTGTAGAACATTCACCAGTAACACACTGCACTGTGTGTATAACATTCACCAGTAACACACTGCACTGTGTGTATAACATTCACCAGTAACACACTGCACTGTGTGTATAACATTCACCAGTAATACACTGCACTGTGTGTATAACATTCACCAGTAACACACTGCACTGTGTGTAGAACATTCACCAGTAACACACTGCACTGTGTGTAGAACATTCACCAGTAACACACTGCACTGTGTGTATAACATTCACCAGTAATACACTGCACTGTGTGTGTAACATTCACCAGTAACACTGCACTGTGTGTATAACATTCACCAGTAACACACTGCACTGTGTGTAGAACATTCACCAGTAACACACTGCACTGTGTGTAAAACATTCACCAGTAACACACTGCACTGTGTGTATAACATTCACCAGTAACACACTGCACTGTGTGTATAACATTCACCAGTAACACACTGCACTGTGTGTAAAACATTCACCAGTAACACACTGCACTGTGTGTATAACATTCACCAGTAACACACTGCTCTGTGTGTATAACATTCACCAGTAATACACTGCACTGTGTGTATAACATTCACCAGTAATACACTGCACTGTGTGTATAACATTCACCAGTAACACACTGCACTGTGTATAACATTCACCAGTAATACACTGCACTGTGTGTATAACATTCACCAGTAACACACTGCACTGTGTGTAGAACATTCACCAGTAACACACTGCTCTGTGTGTATAACATTCACCAGTAACACACTGCACTGTGTGTAGAACATTCACCAGTAATACACTGCACTGTGTGTATAACATTCACCAGTAACACTGCACTGTGTGTATAACATTCACCAGTAACACTGCACTGTGTGTATAACATTCACCAGTAACACACTGCACTGTGTGTATAACATTCACCAGTAATACACTGCACTGTGTGTATAACATTCACCAGTAACACACTGCACTGTGTGTAGAACATTCACCAGTAACACACTGCACTGTGTGTATAACATTCACCAGTAACACACTGCACTGTGTGTAGAACATTCACCAGTAACACACTGCACTATGTGTAAAACATTCACCAGTAACACACTGCACTGTGTGTAAAACATTCACCAGTAACACACTGCACTCTGTGTGTAAAACATTCACCAGTAACACACTGCACTGTGTGTAGAACATTCACCAGTAACACACTGCACTGTGTGTAGAACATTCACCAGTAACACACTGCACTGTGTGTATAACATTCACCAGTAACACACTGCACTGTGTGTATAACATTCACCAGTAACACACTGCACTGTGTGTATAACATTCACCAGTAACATACTGCACTGTGTGTGTAACATTCACCAGTAACACACTGCACTGTGTGTATAACATTCACCAGTAACACTGCACTGTGTGTATAGCATTCACCAGTAACACACTGCACTGTGTGTGTAACATTCACCAGTAACACACTGCACTGTGTGTATAGCATTCACCAGTAACACACTGCACTGTGTATAACATTCACCAGTAACACTGCACTGTGTGTGTAACATTCACCAGTAACACACTGCACTGTGTGTATAACATTCACCAGTAACATACTGCACTGTGTGTAACATTCACCAGTAACACTGCACTGTGTGTATAACATTCACCAGTAACACACTGCACTGTGTGTATAACATTCACCAGTAACACTGCACTGTGTGTATAACATTCACCAGTAACACTGCACTGTGTGTGTAACATTCACCGGTAACACTGCACTGTGTGTATAACATTCACCAGTAACACACTGCACTGTGTGTATAACATTCACCAGTAATACACTGCACTGTGTGTATAACATTCACCAGTAATACACTGCACTGTGTGTATAACATTCACCAGTAACACACTGCACTGTGTGTATAACATTCACCAGTAACACTGCACTGTGTGTATAACATTCACCAGTAACACTGCACTGTGTGTATAACATTCACCAGTAACACACTGCACTGTGTGTATAACATTCACCAGTAATACACTGCACTGTGTGTATAACATTCACCAGTAATACACTGCACTGTGTGTATAACATTCACCAGTAACACTGCACTGTGTGTATAACATTCACCAGTAACACACTGCACTGTGTGTATAACATTCACCAGTAATACACTGCACTGTGTGTATAACATTCACCAGTAACACTGCACTGTGTGTATAACATTCACCAGTAACACACTGCACTGTGTGTATAACATTCACCAGTAACACACTGCACTGTGTGTGTAACATTCACCAGTAACACACTGCACTGTGTGTGTAACATTCACCAGTAACACACTGCACTGTGTGTGTAACATTCACCAGTAACACACTGCACTGTGTGTGTAACATTCACCAGTAACACACTGCACTGTGTGTGTAACATTCACCAGTAACACTGCACTGTGTGTATCACATTCACCAGTAACACACTGCACTGTGTGTATAACATTCACCAGTAACACACTGCACTGTGTGTATAACATTCACCAGTAACACACTGCACTGTGTGTATAACATTCACCAGTAACACACTGCACTGTGTGTATAACATTCACCAGTAACACACTGCACTGTGTGTGTAACATTCACCAGTAACACACTGCACTGTGTGTGTAACATTCACCAGTAACACACTGCACTGTGTGTGTAACATTCACCAGTAACACACTGCACTGTGTGTATAACATTCACCAGTAACACACTGCACTGTGTGTATAACATTCACCAGTAACACACTGCACTGTGTGTATAACATTCACCAGTAACACACTGCACTGTGTGTATAACATTCACCAGTAACACACTGCACTGTGTGTGTAACATTCACCAGTAACACACTGCACTGTGTGTATCACATTCACCAGTAACATACTGCACTGTGTGTGTAACATTCACCAGTAACACTGCACTGTGTGTATCACATTCACCAGTAACATACTGCACTGTGTGTGTAACATTCACCAGTAACACACTGCACTGTGTGTGTAACATTCACCAGTAACACTGCACTGTGTGTATCACATTCACCAGTAACACTGCACTGTGTGTGTAACATTCACCAGTAACACACTGCACTGTGTGTATAACATTCACCAGTAACACACTGCACTGTGTGTATAACATTCACCAGTAACACACTGCACTGTGTGTATAACATTCACCAGTAACACACTGCACTGTGTGTGTAACATTCACCAGTAACACTGCACTGTGTGTGTAACATTCACCAGTAACACACTGCACTGTGTGTGTAACATTCACCAGTAACACTGCACTGTGTGTGTAACATTCACCAGTAATACACTGCACTGTGTGTATCACATTCACCAGTAACACACTGCACTGTGTGTATAACATTCACCAGTAACACACTGCACTGTGTGTATAACATTCACCAGTAACACTGCACTGTGTGTATCACATTCACCAGTAACATACTGCACTGTGTGTGTAACATTCACCAGTAACACACTGCACTGTGTGTAACATTCACCAGTAACACTGCACTGTGTGTATCACATTCACCAGTAACATACTGCACTGTGTGTGTAACATTCACCAGTAATACACTGCACTGTGAGTATAACATTCACCAGTAACACACTGCACTGTGTGTATAACATTCACCAGTAACACACTGCACTGTGAGTATAACATTCACCAGTAACACACTGCACTGTGTGTATAACATTCACCAGTAACACACTGCACTGTGTGTATAACATTCACCAGTAACACTGCACTGTGTGTGTAACATTCACCAGTAACACACTGCACTGTGTGTAAAACATTCACCAGTAACACTGCACTGTGTGTGTAACATTCACCAGTAACACTGCACTGTGTGTCTAACATTCACCAGTAACACACTGCACTGTGTGTATAACATTCACCAGTAACACTGCACTGTGTGTATAACATTCACCAGTAACACACTGCACTGTGTGTATAACATTCACCAGTAACACTGCACTGTGTGTATAACATTCACCAGTAACACACTGTACTGTGTGTATACCATTCACCAGTAACACACTGCACTGTGTGTATAACATTCACCAGTAACACACTGCACTGTGTG
Organism: Mustelus asterias; assembly: GCF_964213995.1. Classification (NCBI taxonomy): domain Eukaryota; kingdom Metazoa; phylum Chordata; class Chondrichthyes; order Carcharhiniformes; family Triakidae; genus Mustelus; species Mustelus asterias. The sequence goes on from NW_027590624.1 coordinate 48,899, forward strand.
TGCAACATTCACCAGTAACACTGCACTGTGTGTATAACATTCACCAGTAACACACTGCACTGTGTGTGTAACATTCACCAGTAACACACTGCACTGTGTGTATCACATTCACCAGTAACACTGCACTCTGTGTGTAACATTCACCAGTAACACTGCACTGTGTGTATAACATTCACCAGTAACACTGCACTGTGTGTATAACATTCACCAGTAACACACTGCACTGTGTGTATAACATTCACCAGTAACACTGCACTGTGTGTATAACATTCACCAGTAACACACTGTACTGTGTGTATACCATTCACCAGTAACACACTGCACTGTGTGTATAACATTCACCAGTAACACACTGCACAGTGTGTGTAACATTCACCAGTAACACACTGCACTGTGAGTATAACATTCACCAGTAACACTGCACTGTGAGTATAACATTCACCAGTAACACTGCACTGTGTGTATAACATTCACCAGTAACACACTGTACTGTGTGTATACCATTCACCAGTAACACACTGCACTGTGTGTATAACATTCACCAGTAACACACTGCACAGTGTGTGTAACATTCACCAGTAACACACTGCACTGTGTGTATAACATTCACCAGTAACACACTGCACTGTGTGTAACATTCACCAGTAACACTGCACTGTGTGTATAACATTCACCAGTAATACACTGCACTGTGTGTATAACATTCACCAGTAACACACTGCACTGTGTGTATAACATTCACCAGTAACACACTGCACTGTGTGTGTAACATTCACCAGTAATACACTGCACTGTGTGTATAACATTCACCAGTAACACACTGCACTGTGAGTATAACATTCACCAGTAACACTGCAGTGAGTATAACATTCACCAGTAACACTGCACTGTGTGTGTAACATTCACCAGTAACACACTGCACTGTGTGTATAACATTCACCAGTAACACACTGCACTGTGTGTAGAACATTCACCAGTAACACACTGCACTGTGAGTATAACATTCACCAGTAACACTGCAGTGAGTATAACATTCACCAGTAACACTGCACTGTGTGTGTAACATTCACCAGTAACACACTGCACTGTGTGTATAACATTCACCAGTAACATACTGCACTCTGTGTGTAACATTCACCAGTAACACACTGCACTGTGTGTATAACATTCACCAGTAACACACTGCACTGTGTGTATAACATTCACCAGTAACACTGCACTGTGTGTATAACATTCACCAGTAACACACTGCACTGTGTGTGTAACATTCACCAGTAACACACTGCACTGTGTGTATAACATTCACCAGTAACACACTGCACTGTGTGTATAACATTCACCAGTAACACTGCACTGTGTGTATAACATTCACCAGTAACACACTGCACTGTGTGTGTAACATTCACCAGTAACACTGCACTGTGTGTATAACATTCACCAGTAACACACTGCACTGTGTGTATAACATTCACCAGTAACACACTGCACTGTGTGTAACATTCACCAGTAACACACTGCACTGTGTGTGTAAAACATTCACCAGTAACACTGCACTGTGTGTGTAACATTCACCAGTAACATACTGCACTATGAGTATATCTGTATGGGAATAATGGGAAAAAAATAGAATGGGAAAAATATTAATCGGGAATGTGCTACTCTGATAGGAGTAGATTCAACGGTAATAAAATATACTTGGAGGGAATAGTCTACTCTGTGAATGAAATTCCAGAGGAATAAATTATGCTGGGAATGAGATTCATCAGGAATAATCTACACTGAGAATTAAACTCATCAGGAATGACTAAACTGGGAATGCAATTTATCAGGAATTAACTACATTGGGAATGAGATTTATCAGGAATAAACTACACTGTGATTGAGATTCATCAAGAATAACCTAAACTGGGAATGAGATTAATCAGGAATAATCCACACTGGCAATGACATTTATCAGGAATAGTCCACACTGAGAATGAGATTCATCAGCAACAACTGCACCGTGAATGAGATTCATCAGGAATAATCTACACTGGGAATGAGATTCATCTGGAATAATCCACACTGGGAATGAGATTCATCAGGAATAATCGACACTGGGAATGAGATTCATCAGGAATAATCTGCACTGGGAATGAGATTCATCAGGAATAATCTGCACTGGGAATGAGATTCATCAGGAATAACCTACACAAGGAATGATATTCATTTGGAATACACTGTATGGTGAATGAGACATATCAGGAACAAACGACACTCGGAATGAGATTCGTCGGGAATAAACTGCACTGGGAATGGGATTCATAAAGAAAAAAACTGCACTGGGAATGGGATTCATAAAGAAAAAAACTACACTGGGAATGAGATTCATCAGAAAAAAACTACACAAGGAATGATATTCATCAGGAATAAGATACACTGGGAATGAAATTCATTGTGAATACACTGTGCAGGGAATGAGATACATCAGGAATAATACCAAATTGGGAATGAGATTCATCGGGAATAAACTACATTGGAATGAGATTCATCAGTGATAATCTACACTGGGAATGAGAGTCATCAAGAATGAACTGCACTGGGAATACAATTAATCAGGAATAAACTACACTGGGGATGGGATTCATCAGGAATAATTTACACTGCAAACAGGATGAATCAGGTATAAACTACAGTGGGAATGAGATTCATTGGGAATAATCTATACTGGGAATGAGATTCATTCGGAATACACTGTGCGGGGAATTAGATACATCAGGAATCCACAGTGGAAATGAGATTCATCGGGAATAAACTGCATTGGGAATGAGATTCATCAGGAATAATATACACTGGGAATAAGATTAATCAGGAATGAACTACACTGGGAATGAGATTCTTGAGGAAAGAACTACTCTGGGAATGTAATTTTTCAGGAATAAACTACACTGGGAACAAGATTCATCAGTAATAATCGACACTGGGAATGGGATTAATCAGGAATAAATTGCAATGGGAATTAAATTCGTCAGGAATAGTCTACACTGGGAATGAGATTCATCGGGAATAAACTGCATTGGAAATGAGATTCATCAGGTGAAACGACACTGGGTACGAGATTCATCGGAAATAAACTGCACTGGGAATGAGATTCATCAGGAATAATCTATAGATTCCTCAGGAATAAACTACACTTCGAATGAGATTCAACGGGAACAATTGACACAGGGAGTGAGATTCATGTGGAATGATGTAATCTGGGAATGGGATTCATCATGAATAAACTACACTGGGAATGAGATTCATCAGGAATTAAGTCATAGAAAAGAATCATAGAAATCATAGAAACCCTACAGTACAGAAAGAGGCCATTCGGCCCATCGAGTCTGCACCGACCACAATCCCACCCAGGCCCTACCCCCATATCCCTACATATTTACCCACTAATCCCTCTAACCTACACATCTCAGGACACTAAGGGCAATTTTTTTCGCATGGCCAATCAACCTAACCTGCACATCTTTGGACTGTGGGAGGAAACCGGAGCACCCGGAGGAAACCCACGCAGACATGAGGAGAATGTGCAAACTCCACACAGACAGTGACCCAAGCCGGGAATCGAACCCAGGTCCCTGGAGCTGTGAAGCAGCAGTGCTAACCACTGTGCTACCGTGCCGCCCGGTACATTGGGAATGAGGTTCATGAGGTTCATGAGGAATAATCTACACTGGGAATGAGATTCATCTGAAATAATCCACACTGGGAATAAGATTAATCAGGAATAAACTGCACTGGGAATGAGATTCACCAGGAATATTCTACACAGGGAGTGATATTAATTGGGAATACACCGTACGGGGAATGAAATACATCAGGAAGAAACGACACTAGGAATGAGTTTCATCGGGAATAACTATAGTCAGAATGAGATTCATCAGCAATAATCTACACAGGGAATGAAATTCATCAGGAATAAGGTACACTGGGAATGAAATTCATTGGGAAAGCACTGTGCGGGGAATGAGATACATCAGGAATAATCCACAGTGGGAATAAGATTGATTGGGAATAATCTGCACTGGGAATGAGATTCATCAGGAATAAACTACATTGGGAATGAGATGCATCAGGAATAAACTACTCTAGGAAAGAGATTCATCAGGAATAAATTGCACAGGGAAAGAGATTCATCGCAAATTATCTACACTGGGAATGAGATCCATCTGGAACAATCAACTCTGGGAATGAAATTCATCAGGAATAATCGACACTGGGAATGAAATTCATCAGGAATAATCGACACTGGGAATGAAATTCATCAGGAATAAACTACACTGGGAATGTGATTCATCAGGAATGATCTACACTCGGAATGAGATTCATCAGGAATAATCGACACTGGGAATGAAATTCATCAAGAATAAACTACACTGGGAATGAGATTAATCAGGAATAATCTACATTGGGAATGAGATTCATCCGGAAGAAACTACATTGGGAATGAGATTCATCAAGAATAACATACACTGGGAATGAGATCCATCAGGAAAATCTACACTGGGAATGAGATTAATCAGGCATAAACTAAACTGGGAATGAGATTCATCAGGAACGGTCGGTCTACACTGGGATTGAGCTCCACCAGGAATAATCTACACTGGGAATGAGATTGATCCGGAATAAAGTGCAATGGGAATGATATTGAACAGGAATAAACTACAATGGGAATGAGATTCATCAGTAATAATCTACATTGGGAATGAGATTCATCAGGAAGAAACTACACTGGGAATGTGATTCATAAACAATAAACTACACTGGGAATGAGATTCAATAGGAATTATCCACACTGGGAATGAGATTCATGAGGAATAATCTGGACAAGAAATGTGATTCATCAGGAATAATCTACACTGGGAATGAGACCCATCAGGAATAATCTGCACTGGGAATGAGATTCATCGGGAATAAACTGCAGTGGGAATGAAATTTACCAGGAATTATCTATACTGGGAATGAGATTCATCAGGAATTATCTGCACTGGGAATGAGATTCATCAGGAAGTGTCTAAACTAGGAATGAGTTCCATCAGGAATAATCTACACTGGGAATGAGATTCATAAACAATAAACTACACTGGGAATGAGATTCATCAGGAATAAACTACACTGGGAATGAGATTCAATGGGAATTATCCACACTGGGAATGAGATTCATCAGGAATAATCTACACTGGGAATGAGATTCATCGGGAGTAAACTGCAGTGGGAATGGGATTCACCAGCAATTATCTGCACTGGGAATGAGATTCATCTGGAATAAGCTACAATCGGAATGATATTGAACAGGAATATCCGACACGAGGAATGAGATCCATCAGGAATAATCTGTTTCATTAGGAACACTGCAAGTTTACACTGCAAATCAGTTTAATCAGGAATGAACTACACTGGGAATGAGATTCATCAGGAATAAAGTGCACTGGAAATGTGGTTCATCTGGAATAATCTCCACTGGGAATGAGTTTCATCTGGAATGAGATCCATCAGGTATAATCTACACTCGGAAGGAGATTCATCAGGAATAAACTTCACTGGAAATGAGATTCATCAGGAATAATCTACACTGGGAATGAGATTCATAAACAGTAAACTACACTGGGAATGAGATTCATCAGGAATAAACTACACTGGGAATGAGATTCATCAGGAATAATCTTCACTGGGAATGAGTTCCATCTGGAATGAACAAGGCATAAGAATGAGATTCATCCAGATTGAACTACACTGGGATTGGGATACATCAGGAATAAACTACACCAGGAATGAGATTCATCAGGAAAAATCTACACTGAGAATGAGATTCATCAGGAATAATCTACACTGGGAATGAGATTCTTCAGGAATAAACTACAATAGGAATTATATTGAACAGGAATAACTACACTGGGAATGCGATTAATCAGAATGAAGTACCCTGGGAATGTGGTTCATCAGGAATAATCTACGCTGGGAATGAGATTCATCAGGAATTATCTACACTGGGAATGAAATCCGTCAGGAATCAACTACACTGGGAATGAGGTTCATCAGCAATAAACTACACTGAGAATAAAGACTCATCAGGAAAAATCTACACTGATAATGAGATTCATCTGGAATTATCTACACTGGGAATGAGATCCGTCTGGTGTAAATTAGCCTGGGAATGAGATTCATCAGGAATAAACTACACTGGGAATAAGATTAATCAGGATTAAACTGCACAGGGAATGAGATTCATAAACTATAAACTACACTGGGAATGCGACTCATCAGGAATACTGGTAATGAGATCCATCAGGTATAATCTACACTGGGAATGAGATTCATCAGGAATAAACCACATTGGGAATGTTAATCATGATGAATAGTCTACACTGGGAATGAGATTCATAAACAGTAAACTACACTGTGAATGAGAGTCACCAGGAATAAACTACACCGGGAATGAGATTCATCAGGAAGAAACTACACTGGGAATGAGAGTCACCAGGAATAAACTGCAGTGGGAATGAGATTAATTGGGAATAAACTGAAGCAGGAATGAGAGTCACCAGGAATTATCTACACTGGGAATGAGATCCATCAGGAATAAACTACAATGGGAATTATATTGAACAGGAATAATCTACATGAGGAATGAGATCCATCAGGAATAATCTACACTGGGAATGTGATTCATCGGGAATAAACTGCAGTGAGAATGAAATTCACCAGGAATTATCTATACTGGGAATGAGATTCATCAGGAATTATCTGCACTGGGAATGAGATTCATCAGGAATTATCTACACTAGGAATTAGATTCATGATGAATAATCTACACTGGGAATGGGAACCGTCAGGAATAAACTACACTGGGAATGAGATTCAATGGGAATTATCCACACTGGGAATGAGATTTATCAGGAATAATCTATACTGGGAATGGGATTCATCGGGAATAAACTGCGGTGGGAATGAGATTCAGCAGGAATTATCTACACTGGGAATGAGATTCATCAGGAATAAGCTACACTGGGAATGATATTGAAAAGGAATATCCTACACGAGGAATGAGATCCATCAGGAATAATCAGTTTCATTAGGAACACTGCAAGGTTACACTGCAAATCAGTGTAATCAGGAATGAACTACACTGGGAATGAGATTCATCAGGAATGAACTACTGGGGATGGGATTAATCAGGAATGAACAATGCTGGGAATGGGATCAATGAGGAATAATTCACACTGGGGATGAGATTCATCAGGAATAATCTGCACTGGAAATGAGTTTCATCAGGAATGAACTACACTGGGAATGAGGTTCATCAGGAATGAACTACTGGGAATGGGATTAATCAGGAATGGAAAACGCTGGGAATGGGATCCATGAGGAATAATTCACACTGGGAATGAGATTCATCAGGAATGAACTACTGGGAATGGGATTAATCAGGAATGAACAACGCTGGGAATGGGATCCATGAGGAATAATTCACACTGGGAATGAGATTCATCAGGAATAATCTACACTGGGAATGAGATTCATCAGGAATAAAGTGCACTGGAAATGTGGTTCACCAGGAATAATCTACACTGGGAATGAGATTCATCAGGAAGAATCTACATTGGGAATGAGATTCATCAGGAATAATCTACACTGGGAATGAGTTTCATCTGGAATGAACTACTCTGGGAATGAGATACATCAACAATAAACTACACTGGGAATGAGATTCATCAGGAATAATTTGCACCGGGAATGAGACTCATCACGAATTATCTACACTGGGAATGAGATACATCAACAATAAAGGACACTGGGAAGGAGGTTCATCAGGAATAAACTACACTGGGAATGAGATTCATCAAGAATAATCTACACTGGAAATTAGGTCCATCAGGAATGAACTAAATTGGGAATGAGATTAATCAGAAATGAACTACCCTGGGAGTGAGATTCATCGGGAATAAACTACACTGGGAATGAGATACATCTGCAATTATCTGCACTGGGAATGAGATACATCAGGAATTATCTGCACTGGGAATGCGATTCATAAACAATAAACTACACTGGGAATGCGACTCATCAGGAATAATCTGCACATGGAATGAGATCCATCAGGTATAATCTACACTCGGAAGGAGATTCATCAGGAATAAACCACATTGGGAATGTTATTCATGACGAATAATGTACACTGGGAATGAGATTCATCAGGAATGAACTTCCCTGGGAATGAGATTCATCAGGAATAATCTACACTGGGAATGAGATTCATAAACAGTAAACTACACTGGGAATCAGAGTCACAATGGAAATGAGATTCATCAGGAATAATCTACATTGGGAATGAGATTCATCAGGAAGAAACTACACTGGGAATGAGATTCATCATGAATAATCTACACTGGGAATGAGTTTCATCTGGAATGAACTGGGCGTCAGAATGAGATTCAGCAGGATTGAACTACACTGGGATTGGGATCCATCAGGAATAAACTACACCAGGAATGAGATTCATCAGGAATAACCTACACTGGGAATGAGATTCATCAGGAATAATCTAACAAACAAACAAAGAACAATACAGCACAGGAACAGGCCCTTCGGCCCTCCAAGCCCGCGCCGCTCCCCGGTCCAGGATTGAATCCTGAATCCAGGATCCCCGCCCAATTTCCCAGCCTATCTACATACCAATATCCTATCCACCGAGCTGTCCCTCACAGCTACGATGCTTTGTTCATTACAACCTATTAACTCACCCCCACCTCCCCATTCCAGACCATGTGATCTCCAGGGAGAGGCGAAAACCCAGAGTGAAAAACCCCAGGGCCAATATGGGGAAAAAAAATCTGGGAAATTCCTCTCCGACCCCCTGAGGCGATCGAAACGAGTCCAGGAGATCACAATGGCCCTGATCGGAAAATGCTTCCCAACCCTAGTCATTTCCACTTCCACGAACACCATATGAATTCCCTGCCCCCGAGACAGGTTCCCAACCATCCGCAGTCTCGCTCTGTACTGGCACCAGCAAGATGATCATAGAATGAAGCCTTGAAACGAGAAACAAGGAACAATTAGCCCGCGCCGCTCCCTGGTCCAAACTAGACCACTCTTTTGTATCCCTCCATTCCCACTCCGTTCATATAGCTGTCTAGATAAGTCTTAAACGTTCCCAGTGTGTCCGCCTCCACCACCTTGCCCGGCAACACATTCCAGGCCCCCACGACCCTCTGTGTGAAATATGTCCTTCTGATATCTGTGTTAAACCTCCCCCCCTTCACCTTGAACCTATGACCCCTCGTGAACGTCACCACCGACCCGGGGAAAAGCTTCCCACCGTTCACCCTATCTATGCCTTTCATAATTTTATACACCTCTATTAAGTCTCCCCTCATCCTCCGCCTTTCCAGGGAGAACAACCCCAGTTTCCCCAATCTCTCCTCATAACCAAGCCCCTCCATACCAGGCAACATCCTGGTAAACCTCCTCTGTACTCTCTCCAAAGCCTCCACGTCCTTCTGGTAGTGTGGCGACCAGAACTGGACGCAGTATTCCAAATGCGGCCGAACCAACGTTCTATACATCTGCAACATCAGACCCCAACTTTTATACTCTATGCCCCGTCCTATAAAGGCAAGCATGCCATATGCCTTCTTCACCACCTTCTCCACCTGTGACGTCACCTTCAAAGATCTGTGGACTTGCACACCCAGGTCCCTCTGCGTCTCTACACCCTTTATGGTTCTTCCATTTATCGTGTAGCTCCTCCCTACATTATTCCCACCAAAATGCATCACTTCGCATTTATCAGGATTGAACTCCATCTGCCATTTCCTTGCCCAAATTTCCAGCCTATCTATATCCTTCTGTAGCCTCTGACAATGTTCCTCAATCTACATTGGGAATGAGATTCATCAGGAAGAAACTACACTGGGAATAAAATTCATCAGGAATAAACTACACCAGGAATGAGATTCATCGGGAAAAATCTACACTGGGAATGAGATTCATCTGGTATAAACTACACTTAGAATGAGATTCATCAGGAATTATCTCCACAGGGAATGAGATCCGCCAGGAATAAACTACACTGGGAATGAAATTCATCAGGAATAAACTGCACTGGGAATGAGATTCATTGGGAATAAACTGCACTGAGAATGAGATTGATCAGGAATAATCTACACTGGGAATGAGATACATCAGCAATAAACTGCACTGGGAATGAGATTCATTGGGAATAAGTGCAGTGGGAATGAGATTAATTGGGAATAAACTGAAGTAGGAATGAGAGTCACCAGGAATTATCTACACTGGGAATGAGTTTCATCAGGAATAATCTACACTGGGAATGATATTCATCAGGAATAATCTACATTGGGAATGAGATTCATCAGGAATAATCTACACTGGGAATGAGATTCATCAGGATTAATCTACATTGGGAATGAGATTCATCAGGAGTAATCTACACTGGGAATGAGTTTCATCTGGAATGAACTACTCTGGGAATGAGATACATCAACAATAAACTACACTGAGAATGAGATTCATCAGGAATAATTTGCACTGGGAATGAGACTCATCACAAATTATCTACACTGGGAATGAGATACATCAACAATAAAGGACACTGGGAAGGAGGTTCATCAGGAATAAACTACACTGGGAATGAGATTCATCAGGAATTATCTACACTGGAAATTAGGTCCATCAGGAATGAACTAAATTGGGAATGAGATTCATCAGAAATGAACTACCCTGGGAATGAGATTCATCAGGAATTATCTACACTGGGAATGAGATTCATCTGCAATTATCTGCACTGGGAATGAGATTCATCAGGAATAATCTGCACTGGGAATGAGATCCATCAGGAATTATCTACACTGGGAATGAGATTCATCAGGAATGAACTACACTGGGAATGAGATCCATCTGCAATTATCTGCACTGGGAATGAGATACATCAGGAATAATCTGCACATGAAATGAGATCCATCAGGTATAATCTACACTCGGAAGGAGATTAATCAGGAATAAATCACATTGGGAATGTTATTCATGACGAATAATGTACACTGGGAATGAGATTCATCAGGAATGAACTTCACTGGGAATGAGAATTATCAGGAATAATCTACACTGGAAATCAGATTAATAAACAGTAAACTACACTGGGAATGAGAGTCACCAGAAATAAACTACACCGGGAACGAGATTAATCAGGAATAAACTACACTGGGAATGAGAGTCACCAGAAATAAACTACACCGGGAACGAGATTAATCAGGAATAAACTACACTGGGAATGAGAGTCACCAGAAATAAACTACACCGGGAACGAGATTAATCAGGAATAAACTACACTGGGAATGAGATTCATCAGGAATAAACTACACTGGGAATGAGATTCATCAGGAATAATCTACACTGAGAATGAGATACATCGGGAATTATCTACACTGGGAATGAGATCCGTCAGGAATAAACTACACTGGGAATGGAATTCATCTGGAATAAACTACAACAGGAATGAGATTCATCAGGTAAAATCTACACTCAGAATGGGATTCATCAGGAATAAACTACAGTAGGAATGAGATTAATCAGGAATAAACTACACTGGGAATGAAATCCGTCAAGAATATACTTCACTGGGAATGAGATTCATCAGGAATAAACTACACTGGGAATGAAATCCGTCAGGAATATACTTCACTGGGAATGAGATTCATCAGGAATAAACTACACGGAGAATGCGATCCGTCAGGAATAAACTACAGTGGGAACGAAATTAATCAGCAATAAACTACGCTAGGAATGAGATTCATCGGGAAAAATCTACACTGGGAATGAGATTCATCTGGAATAAACTGCACTGAGAATGAGATTCATCAGGAATCATCTGCACTGGGAATGAGATCGGCCAGGAATAAACTACACTGGGAATGAGATTCATCAGGAATAAACGACACTGGGAATGAGATCCATCAGGAATAAACTGCACTGGGAATGAGATTCATTGGGAATAAACTGCACTGGGAATGAGATTCATCAGGAATCATCTACACTGGGAATGAGATTGGCCAGGAATAATCTACACTGGGAATGAGATACATCAGGAATAAACTACACTGGGAATGAGATTTATCGGGAATAAACTGCAGTGGGAATTAAATTCACCAGGAATTACCTACACTGATATTGAACAGGAATATCCTACACGAGGAATGAGATCCATCAGGAATAATCACTTTCATTACTGGGAATGGGTTTCATCTGGAATGAACTACTCTGGGAAAGAGGTTCATCAGGAATGAACAACTCTGGGAATGAGATACATCAACAATAAACTACACTGGGAATGAGATTCATCAGGAAAAAGCTACAATGGAAATGATATTGAACAGGAATATCCTACACGAGGAATGAGATCCATCAGGAATAATCACTTTCATTACTGGGAATGGGTTTCATCTGGAATGAACTACTCTGGGAAAGAGGTTCATCAGGAATGAACAACTCTGGGAATGAGATACATCAACAATAAACTACACTGGGAACAAGATTCATCAGGAATAATTTGCACCGGGAATGAGATTCATCAGGAATCAACTTCACTGGGAATCAGATTAATCAGGAATCAACTTCACTGGGAATGAGATTCATAAACAATAAACTACACTGGGAACGTGACTCATCAGGAATAATCTGCACATTGGATGAGATCCATCAGGTATAATCTACACTCGGAATGAGATAAATCAGGAATAAACTATACTGGGAATGAAATTCATCAGGAATAAACTGCACTGGGAATGAAATCCATCAGGAATATACTTAACTGGGAATGAGATTCATCTGGAATAAACTACACTGAGAATGAGATTCATCAGGAATTATCTACACTGGAAATGAGATCTGTCAGGAATAAACTACACTGGGAATGAGATTCATCAGGAATAAACTACACTGGGAATGAGATTCATCAGGAATAAACTACACTGGGAATGAGATTCATCAGGAATAAACTGCACTGGGAATGAGATTCATTGGGGATAAACTGCACTGGGAATGAGATTGATCGGGAATAAACTGCAGTGGGAATGAGATTAATCAGGAATAAACTGCAGTAGGAATGAGAGTCACCAGGAATTATCAACACTGGGAATGAGATCCATCAGGAATAAACTACAATGGGAATGATATTGAACAGGAATAATCTACACGAGGAATGAGATCCACCAGGAATAATCTACACTGGGAATGTGATTCATCGGGAATAAACTGCAGTGGGGATGAGATTCACCAGTAATTATCTATACTGGGAATGAGATTCATCAGGAATTATCTGCACTGGGAATGGGATCGGCCAGGAATAAACTGCACTGGGAATGAACTTCACCAGGAAGTGTCTAAACTAGGAATAAGTTACATCCAGGAATAATCTACACTGGGGAATGAGATTCAAAAACAATAAACTACACTGGGAATGAGATTCATCAGGAATAAACTACACTGGGAATGAGATTCAAGGGGAACTATCCACACTCGGAATGAGATTCATCAGGAATAATCTGCACTGGGAATGAGATTCATCGGGAATAAACTGCAGTGGGAATGAGATTCACCAGGAATTATCTACACTGCAAATGGGATTCATCAGGAATAAGCTACAATGGGAATGATATTGAACAGGAATATCCTACACGAGGAATGAGATCCATCAGGAATAATCAGTTTCATTAGGAACACTGCAAGTTTACACTGCAAATCAGTGTAATCAGGAATGAACTACACTGGGAATGAGATTCATCAGGAATGAACTACTGGGAATGGGATTAATCAGAAATGAACAATGTTGGGAATGGTATCCATCAGGAATAATTTCACTGGGAATGAGGTTCATCAGGAATAATCTACACTGGGAATGAGTTTCATCTGGAATGAACTACTCTGGGAAAGAGGTTCTTCAAGAATGAACGACTCTGGGAATGAGATACATCAACAATCAACTACACTGGGAACAAGATTCATCAGGAATAATTTGCACCGGGAATGAGACTCATCACGAATTATCTACACTGGGAATGAGATACACCAACAATAAAGGACTGAGAGGGAGGTTCATCAGGAATAAACTACACTGGGAATGGGATTAATCAGGAATTATCTACACTGGGAATGGGATCCATCAGGAATAACCTACACTGGGAATGAGATTCATCGGGAATAAACTGCAGTCGGAATGAGAGTCACCAGGAATTGTCTACACTGGAAATGTGATCCATGAGGAATAAACTACAATGAGAATGATATTGAACAGGAATAATTTACACGAGGAATGAGATCCATCAGGAATAATCTACACTGGGAATGTGATTCATCGGGAATAAACTGCAGTGGGAATGAAATTTACCAGGAATTATCTATACTGGGAATGAGATTCATCAGGAATTATCTGCACTGGGAATGAGATTCATCAGGAAGTGTCTAAACTAGGAATGAGTTCCATCAGGAATAATCTACACTGGGAATGAGATTCATAAACAATAAACTACACTGGGAATGAGATTCATCAGGAATAAACTACACTGGGAATGAGATTCAATGGGAATTATCCACACTGGGAATGAGATTCATCAGGAATAATCTACACTGGGAATGAGATTCATCGGGAGTAAACTGCAGTGGGAATGGGATTCACCAGGAATTATCTGCACTGGGAATGAGATTCATCTGGAATAAGCTACAATCGGAATGATATTGAACAGGAATATCCGACACGAGGAATGAGATCCATCAGGAATAATCTGTTTCATTAGGAACACTGCAAGTTTACACTGCAAATCAGTTTAATCAGGAATGAACTACACTGGGAATGAGATTCATCAGGAATAAAGTGCACTGGAAATGTGGTTCATCTGGAATAATCTCCACTGGGAATGAGTTTCATCTGGAATGAGATCCATCAGGTATAATCTACACTCGGAAGGAGATTCATCAGGAATAAACTTCACTGGAAATGAGATTCATCAGGAATAATCTACACTGGGAATGAGATTCATAAACAGTAAACTACACTGGGAATGAGATTCATCAGGAATAAACTACACTGGGAATGAGATTCATCAGGAATAATCTTCACTGGGAATGAGTTCCATCTGGAATGAACAAGGCATAAGAATGAGATTCATCCGGATTGAACTACACTGGGATTGGGATACATCAGGAATAAACTACACCAGGAATGAGATTCATCAGCAAAAATCTACACTGAGAATGAGATTCATCAGGAATAATCTACACTGGGAATGAGATTCTTCAGGAATAAACTACAATAGGAATTATATTGAACAGGAATAACTACACTGGGAATGCGATTAATCAGAATGAAGTACCCTGGGAATGTGGTTCATCAGGAATAATCTACGCTGGGAATGAGATTCATCAGGAATTATCTACACTGGGAATGAAATCCGTCAGGAATCAACTACACTGGGAATGAGGTTCATCAGCAATAAACTACACTGAGAATAAAGACTCATCAGGAAAAATCTACACTGATAATGAGATTCATCTGGAATTATCTACACTGGGAATGAGATCCGTCTGGTGTAAATTAGCCTGGGAATGAGATTCATCAGGAATAAACTACACTGGGAATAAGATTAATCAGGATTAAACTGCACAGGGAATGAGATTCATAAACTATAAACTACACTGGGAATGCGACTCATCAGGAATACTGGTAATGAGATCCATCAGGTATAATCTACACTGGGAATGAGATTCATCAGGAATAAACCACATTGGGAATGTTAATCATGATGAATAGTCTACACTGGGAATGAGATTCATAAACAGTAAACCACACTGTGAATGAGAGTCACCAGGAATAAACTACACCGGGAATGAGATTCATCAGGAAGAAACTACACTGGGAATGAGAGTCACCAGGAATAAACTGCAGTGGGAATGAGATTAATTGGGAATAAACTGAAGCAGGAATGAGAGTCACCAGGAATTATCTACACTGGGAATGAGATCCATCAGGAATAAACTACAATGGGAATTATATTGAACAGGAATAATCTACATGAGGAATGAGATCCATCAGGAATAATCTACACTGGGAATGTGATTCATCGGGAATAAACTGCAGTGAGAATGAAATTCACCAGGAATTATCTATACTGGGAATGAGATTCATCAGGAATTATCTGCACTGGGAATGAGATTCATCAGGAATTATCTACACTAGGAATTAGATTCATGATGAATAATCTACACTGGGAATGGGAACCGTCAGGAATAAACTACACTGGGAATGAGATTCAATGGGAATTATCCACACTGGGAATGAGATTTATCAGGAATAATCTATACTGGGAATGGGATTCATCGGGAATAAACTGCGGTGGGAATGAGATTCAGCAGGAATTATCTACACTGGGAATGAGATTCATCAGGAATAAGCTACACTGGGAATGATATTGAAAAGGAATATCCTACACGAGGAATGAGATCCATCAGGAATAATCAGTTTCATTAGGAACACTGCAAGGTTACACTGCAAATCAGTGTAATCAGGAATGAACTACACTGGGAATGAGATTCATCAGGAATGAACTACTGGGGATGGGATTAATCAGGAATGAACAATGCTGGGAATGGGATCAATGAGGAATAATTCACACTGGGGATGAGATTCATCAGGAATAATCTGCACTGGAAATGAGTTTCATCAGGAATGAACTACACTGGGAATGAGGTTCATCAGGAATGAACTACTGGGAATGGGATTAATCAGGAATGGAAAACGCTGGGAATGGGATCCATGAGGAATAATTCACACTGGGAATGAGATTCATCAGGAATGAACTACTGGGAATGGGATTAATCAGGAATGAACAACGCTGGGAATGGGATCCATGAGGAATAATTCACACTGGGAATGAGATTCATCAGGAATAATCTACACTGGGAATGAGATTCATCAGGAATAAAGTGCACTGGAAATGTGGTTCATCAGGAATAATCTACACTGGGAATGAGATTCATCAGGAAGAATCTACATTGGGAATGAGATTCATCAGGAATAATCTACACTGGGAATGAGTTTCATCTGGAATGAACTACTCTGGGAATGAGATACATCAACAATAAACTACACTGGGAATGAGATTCATCAGGAATAATTTGCACCGGGAATGAGACTCATCACGAATTATCTACACTGGGAATGAGATACATCAACAATAAAGGACACTGGGAAGGAGGTTCATCAGGAATAAACTACACTGGGAATGAGATTCATCAAGAATAATCTACACTGGAAATTAGGTCCATCAGGAATGAACTAAATTGGGAATGAGATTCATCAGAAATGAACTACCCTGGGAGTGAGATTCATCGGGAATAAACTACACTGGGAATGAGCTACATCTGCAATTATCTGCACTGGGAATGAGATACATCAGGAATTATCTGCACTGGGAATGCGATTCATAAACAATAAACTACACTGGGAATGCGACTCATCAGGAATAATCTGCACATGGAATGAGATCCATCAGGTATAATCTACACTCAGAAGGAGATTCATCAGGAATAAACCACATTGGGAATGTTATTCATGACGAATAATGTACACTGGGAATGAGATTCATCAGGAATGAACTTCCCTGGGAATGAGATTCATCAGGAATAATCTACACTGGGAATGAGATTCATAAACAGTAAACTACACTGGGAATCAGAGTCACAATGGGAATGAGATTCATCAGGAATAATCTACATTGGGAATGAGATTCATCAGGAAGAAACTACACTGGGAATGAGATTCATCATGAATAATCTACACTGGGAATGAGTTTCATCTGGAATGAACTGGGCGTCAGAATGAGATTCAGCAGGATTGAACTACACTGGGATTGGGATCCATCAGGAATAAACTACACCAGGAATGAGATTCATCAGGAATAACCTACACTGGGAATGAGATTCATCAGGAATAATCTAACAAACAAACAAAGAACAATACAGCACAGGAACAGGCCCTTCGGCCCTCCAAGCCCGCGCCGCTCCCCGGTCCAGGATTGAATCCTGAATCCAGGATCCCCGCCCAATTTCCCAGCCTATCTACATACCAATATCCTATCCACCGAGCTGTCCCTCACAGCTACGATGCTTTGTTCATTACAACCTATTAACTCACCCCCACCTCCCCATTCCAGACCATGTGATCTCCAGGGAGAGGCGAAAACCCAGAGTGAAAAACCCCAGGGCCAATATGGGGAAAAAAAATCTGGGAAATTCCTCTCCGACCCCCTGAGGCGATCGAAACGAGTCCAGGAGATCACAATGGCCCTGATCGGAAAATGCTTCCCAACCCTAGTCATTTCCACTTCCACGAACACCATATGAATTCCCTGCCCCCGAGACAGGTTCCCAACCATCCGCAGTCTCGCTCTGTACTGGCACCAGCAAGATGATCATAGAATGAAGCCTTGAAACGAGAAACAAGGAACAATTAGCCCGCGCCGCTCCCTGGTCCAAACTAGACCACTCTTTTGTATCCCTCCATTCCCACTCCGTTCATATAGCTGTCTAGATAAGTCTTAAACGTTCCCAGTGTGTCCGCCTCCACCACCTTGCCCGGCAACACATTCCAGGCCCCCACGACCCTCTGTGTGAAATATGTCCTTCTGATATCTGTGTTAAACCTCCCCCCCTTCACCTTGAACCTATGACCCCTCGTGAACGTCACCACCGACCCGGGGAAAAGCTTCCCACCGTTCACCCTATCTATGCCTTTCATAATTTTATACACCTCTATTAAGTCTCCCCTCATCCTCCGCCTTTCCAGGGAGAACAACCCCAGTTTCCCCAATCTCTCCTCATAACCAAGCCCCTCCATACCAGGCAACATCCTGGTAAACCTCCTCTGTACTCTCTCCAAAGCCTCCACGTCCTTCTGGTAGTGTGGCGACCAGAACTGGACGCAGTATTCCAAATGCGGCCGAACCAACGTTCTATACATCTGCAACATCAGACCCCAACTTTTATACTCTATGCCCCATCCTATAAAGGCAAGCATGCCATATGCCTTCTTCACCACCTTCTCCACCTGTGACATCACCTTCAAAGATCTGTGGACTTGCACACCCAGGTCCCTCTGCGTCTCTACACCCTTTATGGTTCTTCCATTTATCGTGTAGCTCCTCCCTACATTATTCCCACCAAAATGCATCACTTCGCATTTATCAGGATTGAACTCCATCTGCCATTTCCTTGCCCAAATTTCCAGCCTATCTATATCCTTCTGTAGCCTCTGACAATGTTCCTCAATCTACATTGGGAATGAGATTCATCAGGAAGAAACTACACTGGGAATAAAATTCATCAGGAATAAACTACACCAGGAATGAGATTCATCGGGAAAAATCTACACTGGGAATGAGATTCATCTGGTATAAACTACACTTAGAATGAGATTCATCAGGAATTATCTCCACAGGGAATGAGATCCGCCAGGAATAAACTACACTGGGAATGAAATTCATCAGGAATAAACTGCACTGGGAATGAGATTCATTGGGAATAAACTGCACTGAGAATGAGATTGATCAGGAATAATCTACACTGGGAATGAGATACATCAGCAATAAACTGCACTGGGAATGAGATTCATTGGGAATAAGTGCAGTGGGAATGAGATTAATTGGGAATAAACTGAAGTAGGAATGAGAGTCACCAGGAATTATCTACACTGGGAATGAGTTTCATCAGGAATAATCTACACTGGGAATGATATTCATCAGGAATAATCTACATTGGGAATGAGATTCATCAGGAATAATCTACACTGGGAATGAGATTCATCAGGATTAATCTACATTGGGAATGAGATTCATCAGGAATAATCTACACTGGGAATGAGTTTCATCTGGAATGAACTACTCTGGGAATGAGATACATCAACAATAAACTACACTGAGAATGAGATTCATCAGGAATAATTTGCACTGGGAATGAGACTCATCACAAATTATCTACACTGGGAATGAGATACATCAACAATAAAGGACACTGGGAAGGAGGTTCATCAGGAATAAACTACACTGGGAATGAGATTCATCAGGAATTATCTACACTGGAAATTAGGTCCATCAGGAATGAACTAAATTGGGAATGAGATTCATCAGAAATGAACTACCCTGGGAATGAGATTCATCAGGAATTATCTACACTGGGAATGAGATTCATCTGCAATTATCTGCACTGGGAATGAGATTCATCAGGAATAATCTGCACTGGGAATGAGATCCATCAGGAATTATCTACACTGGGAATGAGATTCATCAGGAATGAACTACACTGGGAATGAGATCCATCTGCAATTATCTGCACTGGGAATGAGATACATCAGGAATAATCTGCACATGAAATGAGATCCATCAGGTATAATCTACACTCGGAAGGAGATTAATCAGGAATAAATCACATTGGGAATGTTATTCATGACGAATAATGTACACTGGGAATGAGATTCATCAGGAATGAACTTCACTGGGAATGAGAATTATCAGGAATAATCTACACTGGAAATCAGATTAATAAACAGTAAACTACACTGGGAATGAGAGTCACCAGAAATAAACTACACCGGGAACGAGATTAATCAGGAATAAACTACACTGGGAATGAGAGTCACCAGAAATAAACTACACCGGGAACGAGATTAATCAGGAATAAACTACACTGGGAATGAGATTCATCAGGAATAAACTACACTGGGAATGAGAGTCACCAGAAATAAACTACACCGGGAACGAGATTAATCAGGAATAAACTACACTGGGAATGAGAGTCACCAGAAATAAACTACACCGGGAACGAGATTAATCAGGAATAAACTACACTGGGAATGAGATTCATCAGGAATAAACTACACTGGGAATGAGATTCATCAGGAATAATCTACACTGAGAATGAGATACATCGGGAATTATCTACACTGGGAATGAGATCCGTCAGGAATAAACTACACTAGGAATGGAATTCATCTGGAATAAACTACAACAGGAATGAGATTCATCAGGTAAAATCTACACTCAGAATGGGATTCATCAGGAATAAACTACAGTAGGAATGAGATTCATCAGGAATAAACTACACTGGGAATGAAATCCGTCAAGAATATACTTCACTGGGAATGAGATTCATCAGGAATAAACTACACTGGGAATGAAATCCGTCAGGAATATACTTCACTGGGAATGAGATTCATCAGGAATAAACTACACGGAGAATGCGATCCGTCAGGAATAAACTACAGTGGGAACGAAATTAATCAGCAATAAACTACGCTAGGAATGAGATTCATCGGGAAAAATCTACACTGGGAATGAGATTCATCTGGAATAAACTGCACTGAGAATGAGATTCATCAGGAATCATCTGCACTGGGAATGAGATCGGCCAGGAATAAACTACACTGGGAATGAGATTCATCAGGAATAAACGACACTGGGAATGAGATCCATCTGGAATAAACTGCACTGGGAATGAGATTCATTGGGAATAAACTGCACTGGGAATGAGATTCATCAGGAATCATCTACACTGGGAATGAGATTGGCCAGGAATAATCTACACTGGGAATGAGATACATCAGGAATAAACTACACTGGGAATGAGATTTATCGGGAATAAACTGCAGTGGGAATGAAATTCACCAGGAATTACCTACACTGGGAATGAGATTCATCAGGAAAAAGCTACAATGGAAATGATATTGAACAGGATATCCTACACGAGGAATGAGATCCATCAGGAATAATCACTTTCATTAGGAACACTGCAAGTTTACACTGCAAATCAGTTTCATCAGGAATGAACTACACTGGGAATGAGATTCATCAGGAATTAATGACTGGGAATGGGATTAATCAGGAATGAACTACACTGGGAATGGGATCCATGAGGAATAATTCACACTGGGAATGAGATTCATCTGGAATGAACTACTGGGAATGGGATTAATCAGGAATAAACAATGCTGGGAATGGTATCCGTCAGGAATAACTCATACTGGGAATGAGATTCATCAGGAATAATCTACACTGGGAATGGGTTTCATCTGGAATGAACTACTCTGGGAAAGAGGTTCATCAGGAATGAACAACTCTGGGAATGAGATACATCAACAATAAACTACACTGGGAACAAGATTCATCAGGAATAATTTGCACCGGGAATGAGATTCATCAGGAATCAACTTCACTGGGAATCAGATTAATCAGGAATCAACTTCACTGGGAATGAGATTCATAAACAATAAACTACACTGGGAACGTGACTCATCAGGAATAATCTGCACATTGGATGAGATCCATCAGGTATAATCTACACTCGGAATGAGATAAATCAGGAATAAACTATACTGGGAATGAAATTCATCAGGAATAAACTGCACTGGGAATGAAATCCATCAGGAATATACTTAACTGGGAATGAGATTCATCTGGAATAAACTACACTGAGAATGAGATTCATCAGGAATTATCTACACTGGAAATGAGATCTGTCAGGAATAAACTACACTGGGAATGAGATTCATCAGGAATAAACTACACTGGGAATGAGATTCATCAGGAATAAACTACACTGGGAATGAGATTCATCAGGAATAAACTGCACTGGGAATGAGATTCATTGGGGATAAACTGCACTGGGAATGAGATTGATCGGGAATAAACTGCAGTGGGAATGAGATTAATCAGGAATAAACTGCAGTAGGAATGAGAGTCACCAGGAATTATCAACACTGGGAATGAGATCCATCAGGAATAAACTACAATGGGAATGATATTGAACAGGAATAATCTACACGAGGAATGAGATCCACCAGGAATAATCTACACTGGGAATGTGATTCATCGGGAATAAACTGCAGTGGGGATGAGATTCACCAGTAATTATCTATACTGGGAATGAGATTCATCAGGAATTATCTGCACTGGGAATGGGATCGGCCAGGAATAAACTGCACTGGGAATGAACTTCACCAGGAAGTGTCTAAACTAGGAATAAGTTACATCCAGGAATAATCTACACTGGGGAATGAGATTCAAAAACAATAAACTACACTGGGAATGAGATTCATCAGGAATAAACTACACTGGGAATGAGATTCAAGGGGAACTATCCACACTCGGAATGAGATTCATCAGGAATAATCTGCACTGGGAATGAGATTCATCGGGAATAAACTGCAGTGGGAATGAGATTCACCAGGAATTATCTACACTGCAAATGGGATTCATCAGGAATAAGCTACAATGGGAATGATATTGAACAGGAATATCCTACACGAGGAATGAGATCCATCAGGAATAATCAGTTTCATTAGGAACACTGCAAGTTTACACTGCAAATCAGTGTAATCAGGAATGAACTACACTGGGAATGAGATTCATCAGGAATGAACTACTGGGAATGGGATTAATCAGAAATGAACAATGTTGGGAATGGTATCCATCAGGAATAATTTCACTGGGAATGAGGTTCATCAGGAATAATCTACACTGGGAATGAGTTTCATCTGGAATGAACTACTCTGGGAAAGAGGTTCTTCAAGAATGAACGACTCTGGGAATGAGATACATCAACAATCAACTACACTGGGAACAAGATTCATCAGGAATAATTTGCACCGGGAATGAGACTCATCACGAATTATCTACACTGGGAATGAGATACACCAACAATAAAGGACTGAGAGGGAGGTTCATCAGGAATAAACTACACTGGGAATGGGATTAATCAGGAATTATCTACACTGGGAATGGGATCCATCAGGAATAACCTACACTGGGAATGAGATTCATCGGGAATAAACTGCAGTCGGAATGAGAGTCACCAGGAATTGTCTACACTGGAAATGTGATCCATGAGGAATAAACTACAATGAGAATGATATTGAACAGGAATAATTTACACGAGGAATGAGATCCATCAGGAATAATCTACACTGGGAATGTGATTCATCGGGAATAAACTGCAGTGGGAATGAAATTTACCAGGAATTATCTATACTGGGAATGAAATTCATCAGGAATTATCTGCACTGGGAGTGAGATTCATCAGGAAGTATCTAAACTAGGAATGAGTTCCATCAGGAATAATCTACGCTGGGAATGATATTCAGAAACAATAAACTACACTGGGAATGAGATTCATCAGGAATAAACTACACTGGGAATGAGATTCAAGGGGAATTATCCACACTGGGAATGAGATTCATCAGGAATAATCTACACTGGGAATGAGATTCATCGGGAATAAACTGCAGTGGGAATGAGATTCACCAGGAATTATCTACACTGGGAATTAGATTAATCAGGATAAGCTACAATGGGAATGATATTTAACAGGAATATCCTACACGAGGAATGGGATCCATCAGGAATAATCAGTTCCATTAGGAACACTGCAAGTTTACACTGCAAATCAGTTTAATCAAGAATGAACTACACTGGGAATGAGATTCATCAGGAATTAACTACTGGGAATGGGATTAATCAGGAATGAACATTGCTGGGAATGGGATCCATCAGGAATAATTCACACTGGGAATGAGATTCATCAGGAATAATCTGCACTGGAAATGAGTTTCATCAGGAATGAACTACACTGGGAATGAGGTTCATCAGGAATGAACCACTGGGAATGGGATTAATCAGGAATGAACAATGCTGGGAATGGGATCAATCAGGAATAATTCACACTGGGAATGAGATTCATCAGGAATAATCTACACTGGGAATGGGATCCATCAGGAATAATTCACACTGGGAATCAGTTTCATCTGGAATGAACTACTCTGGGAAAGAGATACATCAACAATAAACTGCACTAGGAACGAGATTCATCAGGAATAATCTACACTGGGAATTAGGTCCATCAGGAATGAACTAAATTGGGAATGAGATTCACCAGGAATAAACTACACTGGGAATGAGATCCATCAGGAATAAACTACACTGGGAATGAGATTCATCTGCAATTATCTGCACTGGGAATGCGACTCATCAGGAATAATCTGCACATGGAATGAGATCCATCAGGTATAATCTACACTCGGAAGGAGATTCATCAGGAATAAATCACATTGGGAATGTTATTCATGACGAATAATGTACACTGGGAATGAGATTCATCAGGGATGAACTTCACTGGGAATGAGATTCATAACCAGTAAACTACACTGGGAATGAGAGTCACCAGGAAGAAACTACACTGGGAATTAGATTCATCCGGAAGAATCTACACCGGGAATGAGTTTCATCAGGAATAATCTACACTGGGAATGAGTTTCATCTGGAATGAACTTGGCATAAGAATGAGATTCATCAGGATTGAACTACATTGGGATTGGGGTCCATCAGGAATAAACTACACCAGGAATGAGATTCATCAGGAAAAATCTACACTGAGAATGAGATTCATCACGAATTATCTACACTGGAAATGAGATCCGTCAGGAATAAACTGCACCAGGAATGAGATTCATCAGGAAGAATCTACATTCAGAATGGGATACATCAGGAATAAACTACAGTGGGAATGAAATTCATCAGGAATAAACTACTCTGGGAATGAGATTCATCGGGATAAATCTACACCTAGAATGAGATTCATCTGGAATAAACTACACTGAGAATGAGATTCATCAGGAATTATCTACACTGGGAATGAAATCCGCCAGGAATAAACTAGACTGGGAATGAAATTCATCAGGAATAATCTACACTGGGAATGAGATTCATAAGGAATAATTTACACTGGGAATTCGATTAATCAGGAATGAAGTACACTGGGAATGTGGTTCATCAGGAATTATCTATACTGGGAATGAGACCCGTCAGGAATGCACTCCACTGGGAATGAGATCCATCAGGAATAATCTACACTTGGAATGAGATTCAGAAACAGTTAACTACACTGGGAATGAGATTCATCAGGAATAATCTACATTGGGAATGAGATTCATCAGGAAGAAACTACACTGGGAATGAAATTCATCAGGAAAAATGTAGACTGGGAATGAGTTTCATCTGGAATAATCTACACTGCGAATGAGATTCATCAGGAATTATCGACAGTGGGAATGAGATTCTTCAGGAATAATCTAAACTGGGAATGAGAGCTATCAGGAATAATCTACATTTGGAAAAAGATTCATCAGGAATAAACTACACTGGGAATGAGATCCATCAGGAATATTCTACACTGGGAATGAAATTCATCAGGAATAATTTACACTGGGAATGCGATTCATCAGGAATGAGGTACACTGGGAATGTGGTTCATCAGGAATTATCCACATTGGGAATGAGATCCGTCAGGAATAAATGAGACTGGGAATGAAATTCATCAGGAACAAACTACAGTGGGAATGAGATCCGTCAGGATTAAACTACACTGGGAATGTGATTCATCAGGAATAAACTACACTGGGAATGAGATTCATCAGGAAAAATCTACACTGGGAATGAGATTCATCAGGAATAAACTACACTGGGAATGAGTTTCATCAGGAATAATCTACACTGGGAATGAGATTCATCAGGTATAAACTACACTGGGAATGAGTTTCATCTGGAATGAACTACACTGGGAATGGGATCCATTAGGAATAAACTACACTAAGAATGAGATTCATCAGGGAAAATCCAGACTGGAAATGAGATTCATCTGGAATAATCTACACTGAGAATTAGATTCATCAGGAATTATCTAGACTGGGAATGAGATCCGTCAGGAGTAAACTTCACTGGGAATGAGAGTCATCAGGAATAAACTACACTGGGAATGTGATTCATCAGGAATAAACTACGCTGGGAATGAGATACATCAGGAATAAACTACACTGAGAATGAGATTCATCAGGAATTATCTACACTGGGAATGAGATCCGTCAGGAATAAACTACAGTGGGACTGAGATTCATCAGGAATAAACTACTCTGGGAATGAGATTCATCAGGAATGATCTACATTGGGAATGAGATACGTCAGGAATAAACTACACTGGGAATGAGATTCATCATGAATAAACGACACTAGGAATGAGATTCATCAGGAAAAATCTACACTGGGAATGAAAATCATCAGGAATTATCTACACTGGGAGTGAGATCTGTCAGGAATAAACTACACTGGGAATTAGATTCATCAGGAATAAACTACACTGGGATTGAGATTCATCAGGAATAATCTACACTGGGAATGAGGTTAAGAACAAAGAACAAAAGAACAAAGAACAATACAGCACAGGAACAGGCCCTTCGGCCCTCCAAGCCCGCGCCGCTCCCTGGTCCAATCGAGACCATTCGTTTGTATCCCTCCATTCCCACTCCATTCATGTGGCTATCTAGATAAGTCTTAAACTTTCCCAGGGTGTCCGCCTCCACCACCTTGCCCGGCAGCGCATTCCAGGCCCCCACCACCCTCTGTGTAAAATACGTCCTTCTGATATCTGTGTTAAACCTCCCCCCCCTCATCTTGAACCTATGACCCCTGATGAACGCCACCACCGATCTGGGAAAAAGCTTCCCACCGTTCACCCTATCTATGCCTTTCATAATTTTATACACCTCTATTAGGTCACCCCTCATCGTCCGTCTTTCCAGTGAGAACAACCCCAGTTTACCCAATCTCTCCTCACAACTAAGCCCTTCCATACCAGGCAACATCCTGGTAAACCTCCTCTGTACTCTCTCCAAAGCCTCCACGTCCTTCTGGTAGTGTGGCGACCAGAACTGGACGCAGTATTCCAAATGCGGCCGAACCAACGTTCTATACATCTGCAACATCAGACCCCAACTTTTATACTCTATGCCCCGTCCTATAAAGGCAAGCATGCCATATGCCTTCTTCACCACCTTCTCCACCTGTGACGTCACCTTCAAAGATCTGTGGACTTGCACACCCAGGTCCCTCTGCGTCTCTACACCCTTTATGGTTCTTCCATTTATCGTGTAGCTCCTCCCTACATTATTCCCACCAAAATGCATCACTTCGCATTTATCTGGATTGAACTCCATCTGCCATTTCTTTGCCAAATTTCCAGCCTATCTATATCCTTCTGTAGCCCCTGACAATGTTCCTCACTATCTGCAAGTCCAGCCATTTTCGTGTCATCCGCAAACTTACTGATCACCCCAGTTACACCTTCTTCCAGATCGTTTATCTAAATCACGAACAGCAGAGGTCCCAATACAGAGCCCTGCGGAACACCACTAGTCACAGGCATCCAGCCGGAAAAAGACCCTTCCACTACCACCCTTGGTCTTCTGTGACCAAGCCAGTTCTCCACCCATCGAGCCACCTCCCCCTTTATCCCATGAGATCCAACCTTTTGCACCAACTTACCATGAGGGACTTTGTCAAACGCTTTACTAAAGTCCATATAGATGACATCCACGGCCCTTCCCTCGTCAACCATTCTAGTCACTTCTTCAAAAAACTCCACCGGGTTAGTGAGGCATGACCTCCCTCTCACAAAACCATTCTGACTATCGTTAATGAGTTTATTCCTTTCTAAATGCGCATACATCCTATCTCTAAGAATCCTCTCCAACAACTTCCCCACCACGGACGTCAAGCTCACCGGCCTATAATTTCCTGGGTTATCCTTCCTACCCTTCTTAAATAACGGGACCACATTAGCTATCCTCCAGTCCTCTGGGACCTCACCTGTGTCCAGTGACGAGACAAAGATTTGCGTCAGAGGCGATTTCATCTCTCGTCTCCCTGAGCAGCCTGGGATAGATTCCATCAGGCCCTGGGGATTTGTCAGTCTTTATATTCCCTAAAAAGCCGAACACTTCCTCCCTTGCAATGGAGATTTTCTCTAACGGGTCAACACTCCTCTCTGAGACACTCCCAGTCAACACATCCCTCTCCTTTGTGAATACCGACGCAAAGTATTCATTTAGGATCTCCCCTACTTCTTTGGGCTCTAAGCATAATTCCCCACTTTTGTCCCTGAGAGGTCCAATTTTTTCCCTGACAACCCTTTTGTTCCTAACATATGAATAAAATGCCTTGGGATGCTCCTTAATCCTGTTTGCCAAGGACATTTCGTGACCCCTTTTTGCCCTTCTAATTCCTCGTTTGAGTTCTTTCCTACTTTCTTTGTATTCCTCCAGAGCTCCCTCTGTTTTTAGCTGCCTGGACCTAACGTACGCCACTCTTTTCTTTTTGACCAATCCCTCAATTTCCCTGGTCATCCACGGTTCTCGAATCCTACCCATCCTATCCTTTTTTACAGGCACATGCCTATCCTGCAGCCCTAACAACTGTTCCTTAAAAGACTCTCACATGCCAGATGTGGATTTACCCTCAAACAGCCTCTCCCAATCAACAGCTGCCAATTTCTGCCTAATCCCATTAAAGTTAGCCTTCCCCCAATGCAACACCTTACCCTTGGGACACCACTCATCCTTTTCCATCACTATCCTAAAGCTAACAGAATTGTGGTCACTATTTGCCACATGTTCCCCGACCGAAACTTTGAAGACCTGACCGGGCTCATTCCCCAGTACTAGGTCCAGTATAGCCCCCTCTCTAGTCAGGCTATCTCCATATTGTTCCAAAGAACCTTCCTGTACGCATTTTACAAATTCCTCCCCATTCAGATTCCCAGCCCTACGCGATTTCCAGTCTATACCAGGGAAATTGAAGTCTCCCACTACAACAACCCTATTTTTCCTGCACCTATCCATTATCTCCTGACATCTCCTGGCACGGTAGCACAGTGGTTAGCACTGCTGCTTCACAGCTCCAGGGTCCTGGGTTCGATTCCCGGCTCGGGTCACTGTCTGTGTGGAGTTTGCACATTCTCCTCGTGTCTGCGTGGGTTTCCTCCGGGTGCTCCGGTTTCCTCCCACAGTCCAAAGATGTGCAGGTTAGGTTGATTGGCCAGGTTAAAAAAATTGCCCCTTAGAGTCCTGGGATGCGTAGGTTAGAGGGATTAGCGGGTAAAATATGTGGGGGTAGGGCCTGGGTGGGATTGTGGTTGGTGCAGACTCGATGGGCCGAATGGCCTCCTTCTACACTGTAGGGTTTCTATGATTCTATGACTCTATATCCGTCCTTCCACTTCCCTTGGGCTGTTGGGGGGCCTGTAGTATATCCCCAACATAGTGACTGCACCCTTCCTGTTTCTGAGCTCCACCCACAGTGACTCGTTACACGACCCCTCTGAATTGTCCTCCCTCTGCACTGCTGTAATATGCTCTCTAACTAATACTGCTACTCCCCCACCTCTTTTGGCCCCTCCTCTGTCTCGCCTAAAACACTTGTACCCCGGAATATTCAGCTGCCAGTCCTGTCCCTCTTTCAACCAAGTCTCTGTCACCGCAACCACATCCAAATTCCTCGTAAGCATTAGAACAAAGAACAAAGAACAGTACAGCACAGGAAACAGGCCCTTCGGCCCTCCAAGCCTGTGCCGCTCCTTGGTCCAACTAGACCAATCGTTTGTATCCCTCCATTCCCAGGCTGCTCATGTGACTATCCAGGTAAGTCTTAAACAATGTCAGCGTGCCTGCCTCCACCACCCTACTTGGCAGCGCATTCCAGGCCCCCACCACCCTCTGTGTAAAAAACGTCCCTCTGATATCTGAGTTATACTTCGCCCCTCTCACCTTGAGCCCATGACCCCTCGTGATCGTCACCTCCGACCTGGGAAAAAGCTTCCCACTGTTCACCCTATCTATACCCTTCATA
Source organism: Mustelus asterias (assembly GCF_964213995.1). Classification (NCBI taxonomy): domain Eukaryota; kingdom Metazoa; phylum Chordata; class Chondrichthyes; order Carcharhiniformes; family Triakidae; genus Mustelus; species Mustelus asterias. Next base: position 79,723 of record NW_027590624.1, read on the forward strand.
ATCTTGTACACCTCTATTAGATTCCCCTCATTCTCCGTCTTTCCAGGGAGAACAACCCCAGTTTACCCAATCTCTCCTCATAGCTAAGACCCTCCATACCAGGCAACATCCTGGTAAACCTTCTCTGCACTCTCTCTAAAGCCTCCACGTCCTTCTGGTAGTGTGGCGACCAGAACTGGACGCAGTACTCCAAATGTGGCCTAACCAGCGTTCTATACAGCTGCATCATCAGACTCCAGCTTTTATACTCTATACCCCGTCCTATAAAGGCAAGCATACCATATGCCTTCTTCACCACCTTCTCCACCTGTGTTGCCACCTTCAAGGATTTGTGGACTTGCACACCTAGGTCCCTCTGTGTTTCTATACTCCTGATGACTCTGCCATTTATTGTATAACTCCTCCCTACATTATTTCTTCCACAATGCATCACTTCGCATTTATCCGGATTAAACTCCATCTGCCACCTCTCCGCCCAATTTTCCAGCCTATCTATATCCTGCTGTATTGCCCGACAATGCTCTTCGCTATCCGCAAGTCCAGCCATCTTCGTGTCATCCGCAAACTTGCTGATTACACCAGTTACACCTTCTTCCAAATCATTTATATATATCACAAATAGCAGAGGTCCCAGTACAGAGCCCTGCGGAACACCACTGGTCACAGACCTCCAGCCGGAAAAAGACCCTTCGACCACTACCCTCTGTCTCCTATGGCCAAGCCAGTTCTCCACCCATCTAGCCACTTCTCCTTGTATCCCATGAGCCTTAACCTTCTTAACCAACCTGCCATGTGGGACTTTGTCAAATGCCTTACTGAAATCCATATAGACGACATCCACGGCCCTTCCTTCATCAACCGTTTTTGTCACTTCCTCAAAAAACTCCACCAAATTTGTAAGGCACGACCTCCCTCTTACAAAACCATGCTGTCTGTCACTAATGAGATTGTTCCGTTCTAAATGCACATACATCCTGTCTCTAAGAATCCTCTCCAACAACTTCCCTACCACGGACGTCAAGCTCACCAGCCTATAATTTCCTGGGTTATCCCTGCTACCCTTCTTAAACAACGGGACCACATTCGCTATCCTCCAATCCTCAGGGACCTCACCCGTGTCCAAAGAAGCGACAAAGATTTCCGTCAGAGGCCCAGCAATTTCATCTCTCGTCTCCCTGAGCAGTCGAGGATAGATGCCATCAGGCCCTGGGGCTTTGTCAGTTTTAATGTTCCCTAAAAAACCTAACACTTCCTCTCTTGCAATGGAGATTTTCTCTAACGGGTCAACACCTCCCTCCGAGACACTCCCGGTTAACACGCCCCTCTCCTTCGTGAATACCGATGCAAAGTATTCATTTAGGAACTCCCCTATTCCCTTGGGTTCTAAGCATAATTCCCCTCCTTTGTCCCTGAGAGGTCCGATTTTCTCCCTGACAACTCTTTTGTTCCTAATGTATGAATAGAAAGCCTTAGGATTCTCCTTAATCCTGCCTGCCAAGAACATCTCGTGACCTCTTTTTGCCCTTCTAACTCCCCGTTTGAGTTCTTTCCTACTCTCTCTGTATTCCTCCAGAGCTCCATCTGTTTTCAGTTGCCTGGACTTAACGTACGCCTCTCTTTTCTTTTTGATCAGATCCTCAATTTCCCTGGTTATCCACGGCTCTCGAATCCTACCTTTCCTATCTTTCCTTTTTACAGGCACATGCCTATCCTGCAGCCTTATCAATAGTTCCTTAAAAGACTCCCACATGCCAGACGTGGACTTACCCTCGAACATCCTCTCCCAATCAACATCCACCAATTCCTGCCTAATCCGGCTATAGTTAGCCTTCCCCCAATTTAGCACTCTGCCCGTAGGACAGCACTCATCCTTGTCCATTACTATCCTAAAGTTAACAGAGTTGTGGTCACTATTTGCCACATGTTCTCCTACCGAAACTTTGACGACCTGAACTAGGTCCAGTATAGCCCCCTCTCTAGTCGGGCTATCTACATACTGTTCCAAAGAACCTTCCAGTACGCATTTTACAAATTCCTCCCCGTCCGGACCCCCAGCCCTAAGCACTTTCCAGTCTGTGCCAGGGAAATTAAAGTCCCCCACTACAACAACCCTATTAAGGCCCTAAGTTCATCTGTCTTACCTGCTACACTCCTTGCATTGAAGTATAAGCACTCCAGACCTCCAGGCCCAGTGAGGTCATCCTCCCCCAGAGTGCTCTTCTTCTTTGCCAGCCTTGTCCTGGCCCCAAGCTCGTCCCCAGCCTCTACACTTGTAGACCTAATTTTTTGATCCCCACCCCCCTGCCATATTAGTTTAAACCCACCCGAACTGCACTAGCAAAACTCCCAGCCAGGATATTCGTGCCCTTCCAATTTAGTTGTGACCCGTCCTTCTACAGGTGCCCTCCTCTCTTGAAAACTTCCCAGTGATCCAGGAATATGAAGCCCTCCCTCCTGGACCAGTCCTTTAGCCAAGCGTTCAATTGTACTATCTCCCTATTCCTAGCCTCACTGGCCCTAGGCATTGGGAGCAGCCCAGAGATTGCCACCCTGGAGGCCCTACTTTTTAGCCTATTTCCCAACTCCCTGAATTGCTCTCGTAGGATCCCCCTGCTCTTCCTATCTACGTCATTTGCACCAATGTGTACAATGACATCTGTTTCTTTATCCTCCCCTTTTAATATGCCCCCTATCCGCTGGGAGACATCCAGTACCCCAGCACCAGGTAGGCAGACTACCATCCTGGAGTCCTGTTCGCACCCACAGAATTGCCTGTCCGTGCCTCTAACCGACGCGTCCCCCACCACTATTGCTCTCCTAATCCCTCTCTTTCCTTTCCGGACCACAGAGCCTGACTGTGTGCCAGTGACCTGGTCACTGTGGCTTACCCCTGGAGAGTCATCCTCCTCCACACTATCCAAAACAATATACCTGTTTTGGAGTGGGACAACCACAGGTGACCCCACCACTAATTGCTCACTCCCCTCCCCTCTCACACCTGTCGCCACTGGAATTCTCTCTGGTATTACCAGTGACCTCCTAACTGTGACCCACGTGTCTTCCCCCTGAGGCCCCGGTGTAACTACTTGCCTATAACTCATGTCTATTTGTCTCTCATTCTCCCTGACTACACTAAGGTCATCAAGCCACTGCTCATCAGGAATGAACTACTGGGAATGGGATTAACCAGGAATGAACAGAGCTGGGAATGGCATCTGCCAGGAATAAACTACACTAGGAATGAGATTCATCACGAATTATCTACACTGGGAATGAGATCCATCAGGAATAAACTACACTGGGAATGAGATTCACCAGGAATTGTCTATACTGGGAATGAGAGTCATCAGGAATAAACTACACTGGGAATGAGATACGTCAGGAATAAACCACACTGGGAATGAGATTCATCATGAATAATCTACACTGGGAATGAGATTAATCAGGAAAAATCTACACTGAGAATTAGATTAATCAGGAATAATCTACACTGGGAATGAGAGTCATCAGGAATAAACTACAATAGGAATGATAGTGAGCAGGAGTAACTACACTGGGAATGAGATTCATCAGGAATAAACTACACTGGGAATGAGATTCATCAGGAATAAACTACAATAGGAATGATAGTGAGCAGGAGTAACTACACTGGGAATGAGATTCATCAGGAATAAACTACACTGGGAATGAGATTCATCAGGAATAATCTACACTGGGAATGAGTTTCATCTGGAATGAACTACGCATAAAAATGAGATTCATCAGGAATAAACTACACTTGGAATGAGATTCATCAGGAAAAATCTAGACTGGGAATGAGATTCACATGGAATAAACTACACTGGAAATGAGATCCGTCAGGAATAAACTATACTGGGAATGTGATTCATCAGGAATTATCTACACTGAGAATGGAATCCATCAGGAATAAGCTACACTAGGAATGAGATTCATCAGGAATAAGCTACACTAGGAATGAGATTCATCAGTAATATTCTGCACTGGGAATCAGATTCATCTGGAATAAACCACACTGGGAATGAGATTCACCAGGAATATTCTGCTCTGGAAATGAGATCGACCAGAAGTAATCTACACTTGGAATTAGATTCATCAGGAATAAACTCCAATGGCATTTGGATTCATCAGGAATAATCTACACTGGAATGGGATTAATCCATAATAAAGCACACTGGGAATGAGATTCATCAGGAATATTCTGCCCTGGGAATGAGATTCATCAGGAATAAACTACACTGGGAATGACATTCATCAGGAATAAACTACACTGGGAATGACATTCATCAGGAATAATTTACACTGGGAATGAAATCCGTCAGGAATAATCTACACTGCGAATGAGATTCGTCAGGAATAAACTACACTGGAAATTAGGTTCATCAGGAATAAACTACACTGGAAATGAGATTCATCAGGAATAAACTACACTGGGAATGAGATTCATCAGTAATATTCTGCACTGGGAATGAGATTTATGTGGAATAAACCACACTGGGAATGAGATTCAGCAGAAATATTCTGCTCTGGGAATGAGATCCACCAGGAGTAATCTACACTTGGAATGAAATTCATCAGGAATAAACTCCAATGGCACTTGGATTCATCAGGAATGATCTACACTGGGAATGAGATTAATCAGGAATAAACTACACTGGGAATGACATTCGTCAGGAATAATCTACACTGGGAATGAGATTCATCAGGAATATTCTGCTCTGGGAATGAGATTCATCAGGAATAAACTACACTTGGAAGGATATGGAACAGGAATAAACTAAAATGGGAATGAGATGCATCAGGCATGGACTGCACTGGGAATGAGATTCATCAGGAATAATCTACATTGGGAATGAGATTAATCAGCAATAATCTACACTGGGAATGTCATTCATCGGTAATAAACTACACTGGGAATGAGATTAATCAGGAATAAACCACACTGGTTTACTGGGGGCGGCATGGTAGCACAGTGGTTAGCACTGCTGCTTCACAGCTCCAGGGTCCCGGGTTCGATTCCCGGCTCGGGTCACTGTCTGTGTGGAGTTTGCACATTCTCCTCGTGTCTGCGTGGGTTTCCTCCGGGTGCTCCGGTTTCCTCCCACAGTCCAAAGATGTGCGGGTTAGGTTGATTGGCCAGGTTAAAAATTGCCCCTTAGAGTCCTGAGATGCGTAGGTTAGAGGGATTAGCAGGTAAATATGTGGGGGTAGGGCCTGGGTGGGATTGTGGTCGGTGCAGACTTGATGGGCCGAATGGCCTCCTTCTGCACTGTAGGGTTTCTATGATGATTTTATGAAACTGCACTGGGAATGGGATTCATCAGCAATAATCTACAGTGGGAATGTGATTCATTAGGAATATACTACTGTGGCAATGAGCATCATCAGGAATAATCTACACTGGGAATGTGATTCATCGGGAATAATCTACACTGGGAATGTGATTCATTGGGAATAATCTTCACTGGGAATGAGATTCATCAGGAATAATCTTCACTGGGAATGAGGTTCATCTGGAGTAAACTAAACTAGGAAAGAGATCCATCAGGAATAAACTTCACTGGGAATGATATTGAACAGGTATAAACTAAAGTGGGAATGTGATTCATCAGGAAAAAGCTACACTCGGAATGAGAGTCATCAGGAATAATCTACACTTGGAATGAGATTTATCTGGAATAAACTAAACTGGGAATGATTTTCATTAGGGATAAACTACACTGGGAATGAGATTCATCAGGAATAATCTACACTGCGAATGAGATTAATCAAAAATAAACTACACTGGGAATGAGATTGATCAGGAATAAACTACACTGGGAATGAGATTCATCTGGATTAATCCACACTGGGAATGAGATTCATCAGAAATAATCGACACTGGGAATGAGATTCCTCAGGAATAAACTACAGTGGGAATGAGATTCACCAGGAAGTATCTAACCTGGGGATGGGATTCATCACGAATAATCCACACTGGGAATGGGATTCATCAGGAATAAACTACACTGGGAAAGAGATACATCAGGTATAATTTACACTGGGAATGAGGTCCATCAGGAATGGTCTACACTGGAAATGAGATTAATCAGGAATAACATGCACTGGGAAGAGATTCGACTGGAATAAATACAGTGGGAATGAAATTCATTGGGAATAATATTCGCTGGGAAAGAGACTCCTCAGGAATAATCTACACTGGGGATGGGACTCATCACAAATAATCCACACTGGGAATGGGATTCATCAGGAATAAACACTGCGAATGATAATCATCAGGGATGAATTACCCAGGGAATGAGTTTCATCGGGAATTATCTACAGTGGGAATTAGAATAATGAGTTAAAAACTGCACTGGAAATGAGATTAATCGGGAACAATCTCTACTGGGAATGAGATTAATCAGGAATAATCTACACTGGGAATGTGATTCATCAGGAATAAACTACACTGGGATTGAGCTCCATCAGGAATAATCTACACTGGGAATGAGATTCATCAGGAATAGTATATACTGGGAATGAGATTAATCAGGAATATACTTCACTGGGAATGAAATTCATCAGGAATAGTATACACTGGGAAAGAGACTCCTCAGGAATAATCTACACTGGGAATGTGATCCATCAGGAATAAACTTCACTGGGAATGAAATTCATCAGGAATAATCTACACTGGGAGTGTGTTTCATCGGGAATAATCTAGACTTGGAATGAGATTCATCAGGAATAATCTACACTGGGAATGAAATTAATCAGGAATAAACTACACTGGGAATGAGATTCATTGGGGGGAATTTTTATGCTCTCGTTTTGTGGCTGGAAAATGTCAGAAAACCAAGCGTGGCTAGCGGGAATGGGATCCATTTTCACGCCCATTCTCATCTTCCCCTAGCTGAACATTTTGCACATGTGCGCCAGCGTGTATGACTGCTTCATATTGAGGAGTTCTGATATCTCGGAGGTCTTTGAGGAGGAGCCCAGGGTGCAGGGATGTCTCATGGTGGACATGGGTTTCCTGCTATGGACTTGGATGATGACGCCTGTGCAGGGGCCTGAGGCTGATACGGAGACCCAATACAATGAGGCCCACATTGCCACTTGTTCAATAGTGGAGCAGTGCATTGGGCTCCTCAAGATGCTGTTCAGGTGCCTGGCAATGCCCTCCAATATAGCCGCCTGATATTGTCCCACATTGTGGTGGTGTGCTGTGCCCTACACAACTTGGCGCATTACCGAGGAGACCTTCTTGAGGGGGAGGACATGGAGGCCAACCAGCAGGAGGAGGGGGAGGAGGAGGAAGAACAGTAACACCACCCAGGCGCTGGAGGGCTGGCACCAGCCGAGGTCAGGCATGTGAGGGCCGCGAGGGAAACCCTGATCAACACTCGCTTTGGGCAATAGGAGCCTGTGTTGCCTCTCCTGGATTCCCTTCTTCTGCCACACTCGCCCCCTCCCCACCCCCCCCACCTCCACCCATCCTCCTTGGAGTCCTGCAATCTCCTGCAACATTGTAACACCAGAGTGGTTGGCCTGGGTATGATACGCTGTGTTAGCGAGTTCCTGTGGCAGGCAGGAGGGTGACGATGACTTGCTGAGCATCATTGTGATGATGCTCTGGTGCAAAGTAGTCTGATTCCTACCTGTGCTCCCTACGCATGCTGGCTCCTGGGCCCACGTCCGGGTAGTGGGTAAGGGAGCTGAAACTCCCATACAGGGCCCCAAGGCGGGTGGGGTGGGGGAGGCGAGGGAATCTCCCGTGGGCTCTGGGGATGCCATGGCAGATGCTGTAAGTCGCTGCCAATGCATACCACCCACTGTAGCCAGGGATTTCTTTGAACGCCTTCATTTTCTCAGTGACACAGCCTTGAAGGGCCTCCCCCACTGACATCAACATGAAGGGTCCCTCCGTAAGGGCAAGAACATTCCTGTTAGAGGCAAGTCTGAGACAAATTAGTCACAGGTGGGTGGTGAAATAACATTTATTGGTGACAATGAAAGTGTCTTCTTGATAAGTGATAATAGGCCTGATTTTACCATTTTGAGTCGAAGTGCCGAATCTGGGCGTCAAAAATCCTCTTCCCAGCGCGCCCCTACGCGTTTTGCCGGCTCCGGCCCGATCCGCGCTGTGGGCGGGGCTTAGCGCTGGCGGACCGATCGGAGCTCTGAACTGCGCATGCGCAGTTCGAAAAACATCTGACAGAGCGCGCCCGGGAGCGAAAGGAAAAAAAAGCAGAAAGCGGAGAGCGGCTCTCTGACGGTCATCCTCTGGTCGGGGCTGGGTGGGAGGAGGAGGGGGGGGGGGGGGGGGGCGCGGCGGGGTGGAAGGGGGCGGTACCCAGATCATCCTCTGGGGGGGGTGTGTCCGCTGCCAGTCTGCGGCCAATCCCTCCTGCCGGAGTGGACGTGCGGCCATGCCATCCCACAGAACCTTCAGGATGAAGCGATTCCTCGCTAAGAAGATGAAGCAGAACCGGCCGATTCCACAGTGGATCCGCATGAAAACCAGCTACAAGATCAGTACAAGTCCAAGAGGAGACACTGGAGAAGGACCAAGCTGGGCCTGTAAAGGGAGACACCATCACTGGTACACTACCAACCAGAGATTACTCTTCCCTGCAGGGGCAAGAGAGCGGGAGAGATGGCTGTGGCTAGTGGTTTTTGCTCCCAAATAAACCTGTTGGACTTTAACCTGGTGTTGTGAGACTTCTTACTGTGCTTACCCCAGTCCAACGCCGCCATCTCCACATGTTCAATACAGTGTCACAGGGGTCAGCATTGGGACCCTTACTTTTCCTGAGATATGTTAATGATCTAATCTCGACAATTTCAAAGTCTGCGGATGACATAGACCTTGGAAGTATTGTGAACAGTGAGGAGAACAGTGGAAAACTTCAAAAGGACGTGGAGAAGTTGGTGGAGTGGGCAGATGGGTGGCAGATGAATCAAACGGCACGGTAGCACAGTGGTTAGCACGACTGCTTCACAGCTCCAACGACCTGGGTTCGATTCCCGGCTCGGGTCACCGTCTGCGTGGAGTTTGCACATTCTCCTCGTGTCTGCGTGGGTTTCCACCGGGTGCTCCGGTTTCCTCCCACAGTCCAAAGATGTGCGGGTTAGGTTGATTGGCTATGCTAAAAAATTGCCCCTTAGTGTCCTGAGATGCGTAGGTTAGAGGGATTAGCGGGTAAATGTGTAGGGATATGGGGGTAGGGCCTGGGTGGGATTGTGGCTGGTGCAGACTCGATGGGCCGAATGGCCTCTTTCTGCACTGTAGCGTTTCTATGATTCTATCAGATGAAGTTCAATGCGGAGAAGGGTGAGGTGATGCATTTTCGTAGGAAGAACAGGGACAGATGATATAAAGTAAGGGGTACAATTCTAAATAGGGTGTAGGAGCAGAGGGAGCTGGGCATCTCTGTAAATAAGTCATTGAAGGTGGCAGGACAGGTGGAGAGAGCAGTTAATAAAGCATATCGTATCCTGGGCTTTATTAACAGGGGCACAGAGTACAAGAGCAAGGAGATTATGCTGAACTTATACAATTATATAACTGAACTTATACAGTTATACAAGACACTAGCTCGACCACAGCTAGAATATTGTGCACTGTTCTGGGCGCCGCACTATAGCAAGGATGTGAACGCATTGGAGTGAGTGCGGAAGAGGTTCACAAGAATGATTCCATAGAATCATAGAAACCCTACAGTACAGAAAGAGGCCATTCGGCCCATCGAGTCTGCACCGACCACAATCCCACCCAGGCCCTACCCCCATATCCCTACATATTTGCCACTAATCCCTCTACCTACGCATCTCAGGGCACGAAGGGCAATTTTTTAGCATGGCCAATCAACCTAACCCGCACATCTTTGGACTGTGGGAGGAAACCGGAGCACCCGGAGGAAGCCCACACAGACACGAGGAGAATGTGCAAACTCCACACAGACAGTGACCCAAGCCAGGAATCGAACCCAGGTCCCTGGAGCTGTGAAGCAGCAGTGCTAGCCGCTGTGTACCGTGCCGCTCCAGGGATGAGAAACTTCGGTTCGGAGGATAGATTTGGAGAGGTTTGGGCTGTTCTCCTTGGAGAGGAGAAGGCTAAGAGGAGACTTGATAGAGATATTCAAAATCATGAGGGGCGGATGGACAGAGTAGAGAGAGAAACGGTTCCACCGCGTAAAAGGATCGGGAACGAGAGGGACACAGATTGAAAGCGATTTGCAAAAGCAGCAAATGCGATGTGAGGAAAAACCTTCTCCACACAGCGAGTGGTTCAGGGTCTGGAACGTTCTGCCTGGGAGTGTGGCGGAGGCAGATTCGATTGAGGCGTCCAAGAGGGCGTTAGATAATTATTTGAATAGAAACAACGTGCAGGGGGTTATGGGGAAAAGGTAGGGGAATGGCACTAGCTCATGATGCCCATTGGGAGGGCCAGTGCAGACGCAATGGGCCGAGCGGCCTCCTTCTGGGCAGTGGTGATTCTGTGACTGCGTATCAATCCCTCTTTGGATGAAGTGGCAGCGAGAGGGGGGGGAATTCCACAGTCAAACAGAGAGAGTCAGATGTGACAGAGTGGGGGAGGAGGCCTCAGTGTTCAGAATGTGTGAGGGTGCCCAATCCTCCACCTTTACCCCATTCCCTGCTTCTGCCACTTTGGAGGTTTTGTTTCGATTCTTTGCTGAGACGCTGCAGAGTGATGATGCATTTGGAGGAGTGAGCTCTATAGAAGCTCACTGTCAGGGGGAGTTGAGAAATCATTACTGCCGACGCAGTCATAAAACCGCAATGATTCAGCTGCAAGGGTGCATATTAATTCCTCTCGCTCACAGTCACAGGAACCCGTCCAAGTCACCCGTCACATCCCTGCTCCATCCCCCTATCTCAAAGAGACGCTGTGGGAATCCTCCACATGCCCGCCTTTGATTAACATCACAATCCTTCAGCACCTCAGCAAGATCCCTCAGCACTGACGCTCCCAGAGTGCGGCACTCCCTCAGCACTGACCCTCCCACAGTGCGGCGCTCCCTCAGCACTGACCCTCCCACAGTGCGGCGTTCCCTCAGCACTGACCCTCCCACAGTGCGGCACTCCCTCAGCACTGACCCTCCCACAGTGCGGCGCTCCCTCAGCACTGACCCTCCGACAGTGCGGCGCTCCCTCAGCACTGACCCTCCCACAGTGCGGCGCTCCCTCAGCACTGACCCTCCGACAGTGCGGCGCTCCCTCAGCACTGACCCTCCGACAGTGCGGCGCACCCTCAGCACTGACTCTCCCACAGTGCGGCGCTCCCTCAGCACTGACCCTCCCACAGTGCGGCGCTCCCTCAGCACTGACCCTCCCACAGTGCGGCGCTCCCTCAGCACTGACCATCCGACAGTGCGGCGCTCTCTCAGCACTGACCCTCCCACAGTGCGGCGCTCCCTCAGCACTGACCCTCCCATAGTGCGGCGCTCCCTCAGCACTGACCATCCGACAGTGCGGCGCTCCCTCAGCACTGACCCTCCCACAGTGCGGCGCTCCCTCAGCACTGACCCTCCCACAGTGCGGCGCTCCCTCGGCACTGACCCTCCCACAGTGCGGCACTGCCTCAGCACTGACCCTCCCACAGTGCGGCGCACCCTCAACACTGACCCCCTCACAGTGCGGTGCCCCCTCAGCACTGACCCTCCCACAGTGTGGCGCTCCCTCGGCACTGACCCTCCCACTGTGTGGCGCTCCCTCAGCACTGACCCTCCCACCGTGCAGCGCTCCCTCAGCACTGACCCTCCCACAGTGCAGCACTGCCTCAGCACTGACCCTCCCACAGTGCGGCGCTCCCTCAGCACTGACCCTCCAACCTTGCAGCGCACCCTCGGCACTGACCCTCCCACAGTGCGGCACTGCCTCAGCACTGACCCTCCCATCAGTGCGGCGCTCCCTCAGCACTGACCCTCCCACAGTGCGGCGCCTCCTCAGCACTGACCCTCCCACAGTGCGGCGCTCCCTCAGCACTGACCTTCCCACAGTGCGGCGCCCCCTCAGCACTGACCCTCCCACAGTGCGGCGCTCCCTCAGCACTGACCCTCCCACAGTGCGGCACTCCCTCAGCACTGACCATCCAACATTGCGGCGCTCTCTCAGCACTGACCTTCCCACAGTGTGGCGTTCCCTGAAAATAGAGTGTCCGACAGTGCGGAACCTGTATCGGTTACATTTGGTCCTCTCCCGCTCTGTGATGTCCCAGTCACAACTCAGACAGGGCCAGTTTTGGAGGAATTGCTCCATCTAGTTGAGCAGGCCGCAGGCTTGGTTGGTGTAGTACATGCCCGGATTATGGTTGGGGTAGTACATGTCTGGATTATGGTTGGTGTAGTACATGTCCGGATTATGGTTGGCGTAGTACATGTCCGGATTATGGTTGGGGTAGTACATGTCTGGATTATGGTTGGTGTAGTACATGTCCGGATTATGGTTGGGGTAGTACATGTCCGGATTATGGTTGGGGTAGTACATGTCCGGATTATGGTTGGGGTAGTACATGTCTGGATTATGGTTGGTGTAGTACATGTCCGGATTATGGTTGGCGTAGTACATGTCCGGATTATGGTTGGTGTAGTACATGCCCGGATTATGGTTGGTGTAGTACATGTCCGGATTATGGTTGGCGTAGTACATGTCCGGATTATGGTTGGTGTAGTACATGCCCGGATTATGGTTGGTGTAGTACATGTCCGGATTATGGTTGGCGTAGTACATGTCCGGATTATGGTTGGTGTAGTACATGTCCGGATTATGGTTGGTGTAGTACATGTCCGGATTATGGTTGGTGTAGTACATGTCTGGATTATGGTTGGTGTAGTACATGCCCGGATTATGGTTGGCGTAGTACATGTTCGGATTATGGTTGGTGTAGTACATGTCTGGATTATGGTTGGTGTAGTACATGTCCGGATTATGGTTGGTGTAGTACATGTCCGGATTATGGTTGGCGTAGTACATGTCCGGATTATGGTTGGGGTAGTACATGTCTGGATTATGGTTGGTGTAGTACATGTCTGGATTATGGTTGGTGTAGTACATGTCCGGATTATGGTTGGCGTAGTACATGTCCGGATTATGGTTGGTGTAGTACATGTCCGGATTATGGTTGGCGTAGTACATGTCCGGATTATGGTTGGTGTAGTACATGCCCGGATTATGGTTGGTGTAGTACATGTCCGGATTATGGTTGGCGTAGTACATGTCCGGATTATGGTTGGTGTAGTACATGTCCGGATTATGGTTGGTGTAGTACATGTCCGGATTATGGTTGGTGTAGTACATGTCCGGATCATGGTTGGTGTAGTACATGTCTGGATTATGGTTGGGGTAGTACATGTCCGGATTATGGTTGGTGTAGTACATGTCCGGATTATGGTTGGTGTAGTACATGTCCGGATTATGGTTGGTGTAGTACATGTCCGGATCATGGTTGGTGTAGTACATGTCTGGATTATGGTTGGGGTAGTACATGTCCGGATTATGGTTGGTGTAGTACATGTCCGGATTATGGTTGGTGTAGTACATGTCCGGATTATGGTTGGCGTAGTACATGTCCGGATTATGGTTGGGGTAGTACATGTCCGGATTATGGTTGGTGTAGTACATGTCCGGATTATGGTGGGTGTAGTACATGTCCGGATTATGGTTGGGGTAGTACATGTCTGGATTATGGTTGGGGTAGTACATGTCTGGATTATGGTTGGGGTAGTACATGCCCGGATTATGGTTGGTGTAGTACATGTCCGGATTATGGTTGGGGTAGTACATGCCCGGATTATGGTTGGTGTAGTACATGTCCGGATTATGGTTGGTGTAGTACATGTCTGGATTATGGTTGGTGTAGTACATGTCCGGATTATGGTTGGTGTAGTACATGTCCGGATTATGGTTGGTGTAGTACATGTCCGGATTATGGTTGGCGTAGTACATGTCCGGATTATGGTTGGTGTAGTACATGTCCGGATCATGGTTGGTGTAGTACATGTCTGGATTATGGTTGGGGTAGTACATGCCCGGATTATGGTTGGTGTAGTACATGTCCGGATTATGGTTGGGGTAGTACATGCCCGGATTATGGTTGGTGTAGTACATGTCCGGATTATGGTTGGTGTAGTACATGCCCGGATTATGGTTGGGGTAGTACATGTCTGGATTATGGTTGGGGTAGTACATGTCCGGATTATGGTTGGGGTAGTACATGTCCGGATTATGGTTGGGGTAGTACATGCCCGGATTATTGTTGGTGTAGTACATGTCTGGATTATGGTTGGTGTAGTACATGTCCGGATTATGGTTGGGGTAGTACATGTCTGGATTACGGTTGGTGTAGTACATGTCTGGATTATGGTTGGTGTAGTACATGCACGGATTATGGTTGGTGTTGTACATGCACGGATTATGGTTGGGGTCGTACATGTCCGGATTATGGTTGGTGTAGTACATGTCCGGATTATGGTTGGGGTAGTACATGTCTGGATTATGGTTGGTGTAGTACATGTCCGTATTATGGTTGGGGTAGTACATGTCTGGATTATGGTTGGTGTAGTACATGTCTGGATTATGGTTGGGGTAGTACATGCCCGGATTATGGTTGGGGTAGTACATGTCTGGATTATGGTTGGGGTAGTACATGTCCGGATTATGGTTGGGGTAGTACATGCCCGGATTATTGTTGGTGTAGTACATGTCTGTATTATGGTTGGTGTAGTACATGTCTGGATTATGGTTGGTGTAGTACATGTCTGGATTATGGTTGGTGTAGTACATGTCCGGATTATGGTTGGTGTAGTACATGTCCGGATTATGGTTGGTGTAGTACATGCACGGATTATGGTTGGGGTAGTACATGTCCGGATTATGGTTGGTGTAGTACATGTCCGGATTATGGTTGGGGTAGTACATGTCTGGATTATGGTTGGTGTAGTACATGCCCGTATTATGGTTGGGGTAGTACATGTCCGGATTATGGTTGGTGTAGTACATGCACGGATTATGGTTGGGGTAGTACATGTCTGGATTATGGTTGGTGTAGTACATGTCTGGATTATGGTTGGTGTAGTACATGTCCGGATTATGGTTGGTGTAGTACATGTCCAGATTATGGTTGGGGTAGTACATGTCTGGATTATGGTTGGTGTAGTACATGCCCGGATTATGGTTGTAGTACATGCCCGGATTATGGTTGGTGTAGTACATGCACGGATTATGGTTGGGGTAGTACATGTCCGGATTATGGTTGGTGTAGTACATGTCTGGATTATGGTTGGGGTAGTACATGTCCGGATTATGGTTGGTGTAGTACATGTCTGGATTATGGTTGGTGTAGTACATGTCTGGATTATGGTTGGTGTAGTACATGTCTGGATTATGGTTGGTGTAGTACATGTCCGGATTATGGTTGGTGTTGTACATGTCCGGATTATGGTTGGGGTAGTACATGTCTGGATTATGGTTGGTGTAGTACATGCCCGGATTATGGTTGGTGTAGTACATGCCCGGATTATGGTTGGTGTAGTACATGCACGGATTATGGTTGGGGTAGTACATGTCCGGATTATGGTTGGTGCAGTACATGTCCGGATTATGGTTGGGGTAGTACATGTCTGGATTATGGTTGGGGTAGTACATGCCCGGATTATGGTTGGTGTAGTACATGTCTGGATTATGGTTGGGGTAGTACATGTCCGGATTATGGTTGGTGTAGTACATGTCCGGATTATGGTTGGTGTAGTACATGTCCGGATTATGGTTGGTGTAGTACATGTCCGGATTATGGTTGGGGTAGTACATGTCCGGATTATGGTTGGGGTAGTACATGTCCGGATTATGGTTGGGGTAGTACATGTCTGGATTATGGCTGGGGTAGTACATGTCCGGATTATGGTTGGTGTAGTACATGTCCGGATTATGGTTGGGGTAGTACATGTCCGGATTATGGTTGGGGTAGTACATGTCCGGATTATGGTTGGTGTAGTACATGTCCGGATTATGGTTGGGGTAGTACATGTCCGGATTATGGTTGGGGTAGTACATGCCCGGATTATGGTTGGGGTAGTACATGTCCGGATTATGGTTGGGGTAGTACATGTCCGGATTATGGTTGGGGTAGTACATGTCCGGATTATGGTTGGGGTAGTACATGCCCGGATTATGGTTGGTGTAGTACATGTCTGGATTATGGTTGGGGTAGTACATGCCCGGATTATGGTTGGTGTAGTACATGTCTGGATTATGGTTGGTGTAGTACATGTCTGGATTATGGTTGGGGTAGTACATGCCCGGATTATGGTTGGGGTAGTACATGTCTGGATTATGGTTGGGGTAGTACATGTCCGGATTATGGTTGGGGTAGTACATGCCCGGATTATGGTTGGGGTAGTACATGTCTGGATTATGGTTGGGGTAGTACATGCCCGGATTATGGTTGGTGTAGTACATGTCCGGATTATGGTTGGTGTAGTACATGTCCGGATTATGGTTGGGGTAGTACATGCCCGGATTATGGTTGGTGTAGTACATGCACGGATTATGGTTGGTGTAGTACATGCACGGATTATGGTTGGTGTAGTACATGTCCGGATTATGGTTGGTGTAGTACATGCCCGGATTATGGTTGGTGTAGTACATGTCCGGATTATGGTTGGTGTAGTACATGCCCGGATTATGGTTGGTGTAGTACATGCACGGATTATGGTTGGTGTAGTACATGTCCGGATTATGGTTGGTGTAGTACATGTCCGGATTATGGTTGGGGTAGTACATGTCTGGATTATGGTTGGGGTAGTACATGCCCGGATTATGGTTGGTGTAGTACATGTCCGGATTATGGTTGGGGTAGTACATGCCCGGATTATGGTTGGGGTAGTACATGTCTGGATTATGGTTGGTGTAGTACATGTCCGGATTATGGTTGGGGTAGTACATGTCCGGATTATGGTTGGTGTAGTACATGTCCGGATTATGGTTGGTGTAGTACATGTCCGGATTATGGTTGGGGTAGTACATGTCTGGATTATGGTTGGTGTAGTACATGTCCGGATTATGGTTGGTGTAGTACATGTAGGATTATGGTTGGTGTAGTACATGTCCGGATTATGGTTGGGGTAGTACATGTCCGGATTATGGTTGGGGTAGTACATGTCTGGATTATGGTTGGTGTAGTACATGTCTGTATTATGGTTGGTGTAGTACATGTCCGGATTATGGTTGGGGTAGTACATGTCCGGATTATGGTTGGTGTAGTACATGTCCGGATTATGGTTGGTGTAGTACATGTCCGGATTATGGTTGGTGTAGTACATGTCCGGATTATGGTTGGTGTAGTACATGTCCGGATTATGGTTGGGGTAGTACATGTCCGGATTATGGTTGGGGTAGTACATGCCCGGATTATGGTTGGGGTAGTACATGTCCGGATTATGGTTGGTGCAGTACATGTCCGGATTATGGTTGGGGTAGTACATGTCTGGATTATGGTTGGGGTAGTACATGCCCGGATTATGGTTGGTGTAGTACATGTCTGGATTATGGTTGGTGTAGTACATGTCCGGATTATGGTTGGTGTAGTACATGTCCGGATTATGGTTGGGGTAGTACATGTCCGGATTATGGTTGGGGTAGTACATGTCTGGATTATGGTTGGTGTAGTACATGTCCGGATTATGGTTGGTGTAGTACATGTCCGGATTATGGTTGGGGTAGTACATGTCCGGATTATGGTTGGTGTAGTACATGCCCGGATTATGGTTGGGGTAGTACATGTCTGGATTATGGTTGGTGTAGGACATGTCTGGATTATGGTTGGTGTAGTACATGCCCGGATTATGGTTGGGGTAGTACATGTCCGGATTATGGTTGGTGTAGTACATGTCTGGATTATGGTTGGTGTAGTACATGCCCGGATTATGGTTGGTGTAGTACATGCCCGGATTATGGTTGGTGTAGTACATGTCCGGATTATGGTTGGTGTAGTACATGTCTGGATTATGGTTGGTGTAGTACATGTCCGGATTATGGTTGGGGTAGTACATGTCTGGATTATGGTTGGTGTAGTACATGCCCGGATTATGGTTGGTGTAGTACATGTCCGGATTATGGTTGGGGTAGTACATGTCTGGATTATGGTTGGTGTAGTACATGTCCGGATTATGGTTGGGGTAGTACATGTCCGGATTATGGTTGGTGTAGTACATGTCCGGATTATGGTTGGTGTAGTACGTGCCCGGATTATGGTTGGTGTAGTACATGTCCGGATTATGGTTGGTGTAGTACATGCCCGGATTATGGTTGGTGTAGTACATGTCCGGATTATGGTTGGTGTAGTACATGTCCGGATTATGGTTGGGGTAGTACATGTCCGGATTATGGTTGGTGTAGTACATGTCCGGATTATGGTTGGTGTAGTACATGCCCGGATTATGGTTGGTGTAGTACATGTCCGGATTATGGTTGGTGTAGTACATGCCCGGATTATGGTTGGTGTAGTACATGCCCGGATTATGGTTGGTGTAGTACATGCCCGGATTATGGTTGGTGTAGTACATGTCCGGATTATGGTTGGTGTAGTACATGTCCGGATTATTGTTGGTGTAGTACATGTCCGGATTATGGTTGGTGTAGTACATGCCCGGATTATGGTTGGTGTAGTACATGTCCGGATTATGGTTGGTGTAGTACATGTCCGGATTATGGTTGGTGTAGTACATGTCCGGATTATGGTTGGTGTAGTACATGCACGGATTATGATTGCTGTAGTATATGGCCAGATTATGACTCGGCTGCTTGTGGCACTTCACATTTCCTTAATTTGGGAATCTAGTTCACCACCCTTGTCCCTGAGGAGATCGTGGATGAAATCCTGAAGTCAGCATGATGCAGTGTGACTGAAGTATTAAACTGCTTCTAATTGAAGATAAGCAGCTGATTAGATTCCTGTTCGCAACTAATTGGGGCTTCTATTTTTAAAATTTTTTTTGTCTGACTTGCATTTTTTACCCTCTGTTGGGCACTCTCTTCTCCTGACTGGACACATTCACTCAGATTACTGTTGAGAGAGCCCCGCACTGTCGGAAGGTCAGTGCTGAGGGAGCGTCGCACTGTCGGAAGGTCAGTGCTGAGGGAGCGCCGCACTGTGGGAGGGTCAGTGCTGAGGGAGTGCTGCACTGTGGGAGGGTCAGTGCTGAGGGAGTGCCGCACTGTGGGAGGGTCAGTGCTGAGGGAGCGCCGCACTGTGGGACGGTCAGTGCTGAGGGAGCGCCGCACTGTGGGAGGGTCAATGCTGAGGGAACGCCGCACTGTGGGAGGGTCAGCGCTGAGGGAGCGCCGCACTGTGGGAGGGTCAATGCTGAGGGAGCGCCGCACTGTGGGAGGGTCAGTGCTAAGGGAGCGCCGCACTGTGGGAGGGTCGCTGTTGAGCAAGTGCCACACTGTGGGAGGGTCGGTGTTGAGGGAGCGCCGCACTGTGGGAGGGTCGCTGTTGAGCAAGTGCCACACTGTGGGAGGGTCAGTGCTGAGGGAGCGCCGCACTGTGGGAGGGTCAGTGCTGAGGAAGCACTGCTTTGTCGGAGGGTCAGTGCTGAGGGAGCGCCGCACTGTCGGAGGGTCAGTGCTGAGGAACCGCCGCACTGTGGGAAGGTCAGTGCTGAGGGAGCGCAACACTGTCGGAGGGTCAGTGCTGAGGGAGCGCCGCACTGTGGGAGGGTCAGTGCTGAGGGAGCGCCGCACTGTGGGAGAGTCAGTGCTGAGGGAGCGCCGCACTGTCGGAGGGTCAGTGCTGAGGGAGCACCGCCCTGTGGGAGGGTCAGTGCTGAGGGAGCACCGCACTGTGGGAGAGTCAGTGCTGAGGGAGCGCCGCACTTTGGGAGGGTCAGTGCTGAGGGAGCACTGCACTGTGGGAGGGTCAGCGCTGAGGGAGCGCCGCACTGTGGGAGGGTCAATGCTGAGGGAGCGCCGCACTGTGGGAGGGTCAGTGCTGAGGGAGCGCCGCACTGTGGGAGGGTCAGTGCTGAGGGAGCGCCGCACTGTGGGAGGGTCGCTGTTGAGCAAGTGCCACACTGTGGGAGGGTCGGTGTTGAGGGAGCGCCGCACTGTGGGAGGGTCGCTGTTGAGCAAGTGCCACACTGTGGGAGGGTCAGTGCTGAGGGAGCGCCGCACTGTGGGAGGGTCAGTGCTGAGGAAGCACTGCTTTGTCGGAGGGTCAGTGCTGAGGGAGCGCCGCACTGTCGGAGGGTCAGTGCTGAGGAACCGCCGCACTGTGGGAAGGTCAGTGCTGAGGGAGCGCAACACTGTGGGAGGGTCAGTGCCGAGGGAGCGCCGCACTGTGGGAAGGTCAGTGCTGAGGGAGCGCAACACTGTCGGAGGGTCAGTGCTGAGGGAGCGCCGCACTGTGGGAGGGTCAGTGCCGAGGGAGCGCCGCACTGTGGGAGAGTCAGTGCTGAGGGAGCGCCGCACTGTCGGAGGGTCAGTGCTGAGGGAGCACCGCCCTGTGGGAGGGTCAGTGCTGAGGGAGCACCGCACTGTGGGAGAGTCAGTGCTGAGGGAGCGCCGCACTTTGGGAGGGTCAGTGCTGAGGGAGCACTGCACTGTGGGAGGGTCAGTGCTGAGGGAGCGCCGCACTGTCGGAGGGTCAGTGGTGAGGGAGTGCTGCACTGTGGGAGGGTCAGTGCTGAGGGAGCGCCGCACTGTGGGAGGGTCAGTGCTGAGGGAGCGCCGCACTGTCGGAGGGTCAGTGCTGAGGGAGCGCCGCACTGTGGGAGGGTCAGTGCTGAGGGGGTGGGAGGTGTAGGCAGAGCCAGCTACCTAGTGAGGAATTTCCATTTCTCCCTTGCCACCAGTGATTCTCTCCCCCCCTCACGTGTTTGTCCAGCTTGACCTCCCCCACACTTTAAACATGAAAGAATTCGGAAGTAACCAGTGTCCCTTCACCCGATTCCCTTTTGTTTATGCGGTCTATGTAAGGAGTGTTCCAGGATCTCAGTCAGCGTCCAGATTGCCAGGAGACCTGACACTCCCCGTCACAGAGACAGAACAGACTCCCTGATTGGACAGGCAATGAAGAGTTCCATCAGAGAGCTCATACTCCTCATGGCCAACCTCAGCGGCCTTGCTGAAGTCGTTCCATCCCTTCCCCCACCTCCCGTCTGCAACTGCCTCATAGGTCTCTTTTGTCATTTCAGTGTGGGGTCCGGCCCTTCCAACTCGACGTGGGTGGGCTGTCTCTGATAGGTGCCCGTCTCCTACAAGTGAGCGCCGGAGTTATACTTGGCCCCCTTCCTCGGGCAGCAGCAGAAGAGCCGCAGCTTCGTGGGCAGTGCCTATTTCCGAGGTGCTAGCGATGGAGAGGCGGAGCTGGCCGCTCTGGGAGGACTCTCCTCGGTTCTTGGTCCGCTGGGCATATTTGGCTCCCAGACAAACTCTGATTTTGAGGCCCGCGCCTGATCCAGATGTTTTTTCAGAATGGCCTCACCCACGTGTATTCTATAGGATATAGGGTCCGTCCTAGACTCAACCGGTCCAGGTAACCACGTGGGACCATTTGTGTAATTCCTCACCCAAACGTTTTCACCGGCCTCCAATTGTCTCTCCCAGCTGCTCTTGTCGTGGCCTTTACATTGGGCTTCTTGTTGTTTTTCCACCTTCACCCCAGGTTTGGGATGAGCAAACTGAATCTGGTGTGTAATCATCTGCCCATGAGCAATTCTGCAGGTGCTATTGCTGTAGTGGCATGAAGGGTTGGTCTATAATTGTATAGCCAATGGGAGAGCTTGGTAGCCATTGATGCTACTGTCTATTTTATTAAATCTGTACCACTCCTTTTGCAAGGCCATTCGACAATGGATGGTGTGGTTCTGTCATGACTTGTCAAATCCAATTCGACTTCATGAACCAGGTGAACTCCTGACTCGCAAAAGATGTCCCATTGTCAGAGACCAGCCAGATCCTATGTGTCCAAAACGAGGTGCCAAGTTTCTCTACCGTTATTGTTTTAGTTGCCGAATGCACCCTATGGATATCCTTCCACTTTGAATGGGTGTCCACTCTGATCAAGTACATCGAGCTCATGAATGGGCCTGTATAAACCACGTGCAACCATGTTCATGGTCTACCCGGCCATTCCCATGAGCGTTGGGGAGTTGCACGTGGCAACTTTTGTCCTTGCTGGCATTCCTGGCACCAACCCACGAGCGCGGCTATGTCCGCGTCCATTCTGAGCCACCAAACATAGCTTCTGGCCAGCATCTTCATTTTGGACACTCCTGGGTGACCATGATGTAGTTCAGCCAGTATGGCACGACAGCCCTGACTCGGAACAAGCACTCGTGCCCCCCATAGTAGTCTTCCGTCTTCTACCGTGAGCTCTCTTCTACTTCAATAAGGGTGGAATTGGGGCTGGACTGGTCTTCCCCGTTTCCCCCGTCAGTGGTTCAGTTTTACAAGTACAGTATCCTTTGGCTGCATTATGTGCGGCCACTGGGAGGGTATGCAGAACATTCATAGTCATTACAATCTCCTGTACTTTGAGTACCATCAGTAGGGTATCTGCTAAATGTAGCCTACTCACCCCTTGTGACTCGTATGCCCCACTTGCTGCCTTTTCCAATGATAAGGCCAGTTGTAGAACTTTTTTACAGTCCAGTTGAGCCTTTGCCAGCAGCAATTTTTGGATAGTCACATTATTTACCCCGCATACCAACCAGTCTCTTAACATCTCATTTGCTACTTGACTTCCCAGCTGGTGCTCTAACTAATGGTTGTAACCCGCCAATAAGAAAGCCCACCACTGGATCTGAGCCGATGCTATTGGTGGCACAGCTTTGTCCTCGTTCAGTAGTCCCAGCAACGGCTTGTGATTGGTGACAATCAGAAAGTTCCGCCCATAAAGGGATTGGTGGAATTTCTTCATTCCAAACATTACCGCTTATAAAAATATAAACCTTCTTTTTCAATGTGGCCGTACTTTCTTTCCGCTGTGGCCAATGTCCAGGAGGCATACGCTATTGGGCGTTCCTCTCCATTTGGCCATCTATGTGCTAATACCGCCCCGATGCCGTGTGGAGACACATCACAGGTTAGCACTAATCGTAATGTGCTAAGGCATTCGACAAAGACAGCTGCTGCTTCATTCCCTTAAAAGTCAGATCTCGAGGGCGGACCATCCCCAAACTTGCCCCTTTTTTAGCAGTTGATGCAGTGGGACCAGGGTGGGGGCCCAGTTTGGTATAAATTTTCCTTGGTACGTCACCAGCCCTAGAAACGACCGTAACTCTTGGATGGGTGTGGGCCCGCACCTGGTCCTCGAAAGGATGTAGACCAGACTTGTCCACTTTGTAGCCCAGATAGATCACTTCAGGTACCAACAAAATGCACTTTTCCCTTCTTAGGTGCACTTGAAAAATGATTAAGGACTCCTCCGGGTTCTGTAGGTGTTCTGCTTTTGTTTCTCCTGTGATGAGAACATCATCCAAATAAATGGTCACCTGGGGTAAACCTTGTACGATGTTCTCCGTTGTTCTCTGGAAGATTGAGCAAGCCAACGATACCCGAAAGGTAACCTCGTGTATTGATAGAGGTAGTTTAGAGTATTGAGTGTGGAATATTTCTGCAAATCCTCATCCAGCTGCAACTGTAAATAAGTATGACTCACTTCTAATTTCGAAAACAAGAGTCCCCCTGCCAACTCTGCATATAAATCCTCGATCCGGGGGATTGAGTATTTGTCCAGTTGTGAATAGCTATTTATTGTTTGTTTAAAGTCCCCACAAAGATGGACTGAACCATCTGGCTTCATAATAGGCACAACCGGTGCTGCCCAATCCGCGAATTGGACAGGTCCTATGATACCTTCTTGTTCCAGTGGCCTAATTTCTGTTTCCATTTTTTCCCCCAACGCAAACAGTACTGGGTGGGCCTTGTAAAATCGTGGGACTGCGTCCTGGTCAACATGTAAGGCTGCCTTAGCTTCTTTTATAGTTCCTGGTCCTTCTCGGAAAATATCTGGGTATCTGAGCAGGACTTCACTCAAATGACCGTTCTCCAACTGGAAAATGTTCACCCAATCCCGGGTCCCTGGAACATGAGCTGAGTTTCTGGATTAATAGTCTAGCGATAATACCACCAGGCCGTCGCCTTCCAAAAAAAGATGTCCATTCCCATACCGGGTGTCGAACCAGGGTGGCCTAGGTGAAAACCAGGAATGCTAACTGCTCGAGCATATGGGAAGTCTGAGACTATATCCTCTGGCCCTAGACCCTGCCACGAGGGGAAACATTCTCTTAATATTTACCCTGTCAAGCCCCTTAAGAATTCTATGTTTCAATTAGATCATCTCTCATTCTTCTAAATTCCAATCCGTAGAGTCCCAACCTGTTTACCCTTTCCACATAAGACAATCGGTCAATTCCAGGTAACATTCTAGTGAATCTTCTCTGAACTGCTTCCAATGGAATAATATCTTTCCTTAATATCTTCCCTTCGGGACTTGATGGTTTGAGTTATAAGGAGAGGTTGAATAGACTGGGATTTTTTTCTCTGGAGCGTAGGAGACTTAAGGGAGATCTTGAGGGGCATAGATCAGCTAGATAGTCAATATCTTTTCCCAAAGGTAGGGGAGTCTAAAACGAGAGGGCATAGTTTTAAGGTGAGAGGGGAGAGATACAAAAGGGTCCAGAGGGGCAATTTTTTCACACAGAGGGTGGTGAGTGTCTGGAACAAGCTGCCAGAGTTATTAGTAGAAGCGGGTACAATTTTGTCTTTTAAAAAGTGTTTAGACAGTTATATGGGTAAGATGAGTATAGAGGGATATGGGCCAAACGCAGAAAATTGGGACTAGCTTAGGGGTTAAAAATAGGGGTAGCATGGACAAGTTGGACCGAAGGGCCTGTTTCCATGCTGTAAACCTCTATGACTCTCAATAATTGGACCAAAACTGCTCACAGTACTCCAGATGTGGTCTCACCAGTACCTTGTACATTTGCAACAAGAATTCCCTATTCTTATACGCCAACCCCCTGAAATAAGGGCCAATATTCCATTACCCTTCCTGATAACCTGCTGCACCCGCGTGCTAGCTTTCTGTGTTTTGTGTACAAGTATCCCCACGCCCCTTTATGTTGCAGCTTTCTGCAGTTTTCTCCATTTAAATAACTCTGTTCTTTGGTTCTCCCGTCCAAAATGAACAACTTCACATTTTCCCACATTATCCTCCATTTGCCAGCTTTCTGTCCACTTGTGTAACCTATCTATAATCTCTGTAAATGGTATCCCTCTCGCAACTTGCCTTTCCACCTATTCTTGCATCATCTGCAATTTTGGCTACAGGGCATTCGCTTCCTTCCTCTGAGTCATTAATGTATATTGTAAAGAGTTGCGCTCCCCACACTGATCCCTGTGGAACCCCACTTACAGGTTACAAGTTGCCAACGTGAAGAAGAGCCCCTTATCCCCACTCGCTCTTAACTGCCCATTAGCCAACTCTCTATCCATAAGACCGTAAGACCATAAGATATAGGAGCAGAATTAGGCCATTCAGCCCATCGAGTCTGCCCTGCCATTCGATCAAGGCTGATAAGTTTCTCAACCCCATTCTCCCGTCTTTTCCCCATAACCTTTCATCCCCTTACCAATCAAGAACCTATCTATCTCTTAAAGACGCTCAATGACCCGGCCTCCACAGCCTTCTGTGGCAATGAGTTCCACAGATTCACCACCACCTGGCTGAAGAAATTTCTCCTCATCTCGGTTCTAAAAGTTCGTCCCTTTTATCTGAGGCTGTGCCCTCAGATCTTAGTCTCCCCTACGAGTGGGCACATCTTCTCCACGTCCACTCTATCCTGGCCTTTCAGTATTCTGTAAGTTTCAATTAGATCACCCCTCATCCTTCTAAACTCCACTGATTACAGACCCAGAGTCCTCAAACACTCCAAATACATCAAGTTTTTCATTCCCAGCATCATTATCGTGAATCTCCTCTGGGCCCTCTCCAGAGCCAGCCCATCCTTCCTTAGATACGTGGCCCAAAATTGCTCCCAATATTCCAAATGTTGTCTGACCAGAGCCTTATAAAGCCTCAGCAGTACATCCCTGCTTTTGTACCATGCCAATATATTACCTTCAACACATGGGCTCTTATCTTATGACTTAACCTTTTGTGAGGTACCTTGGCGAACATCTTCTGGAAATCCAAAAACAACACATCTACTGGTTCCCCTCTATCCAGTCTGATTGAGACTTCCTGGAAAAACATTAATAAGTAAGTCAGACGGATTTCCCTTTCAAGAAGCCATGCTGACTCTCCTTAATTAGATTATGATTTTCCAAATGCGCTGCTATTGCTTCCTTAATAACTAATTTCAACATTTTTCCAACAATTGGTGTTAGGCTAATCGGCCTATAGCTACCCGCTTTTTGCCTCCCCCCCCTTTTTGAATAGGGGTGCCACATTGGCAGTTTTCCAATCCTCCGTACTTTACAGAATTACAACCAATGCAACCACTATCTCTGTCGCTTCTTTTAGGATCCCAGAATGCAAGCCATTGGGGCCAGGGGACTTATCTGCCTTTAGCCCCATTAGTTTGTCTAAAACTACTTTCCGAGTGATGGAACTTAATTCCTCCCCTGTATTCTTTCATATTAATGGGATGTTAAAAGTATTTTCCACCATATATGTTTCAATCAAGTTGCCTCTTCCTATTGTGGCGGGATCTAGAACTCGGTGGGTGTGGGGGGGGTGGTGAGTGAAAGGTTATGGGGGGGGTCAGCAGGAATGTGGGTTGAGGTTACAGTCAGATCAGCTGTGATCAGACGGAATAGCGGAACGGGTTCGAGGGGCCGAGTGGCCTCCTCCTGCTCCTTATTGGTATGTACATAGAAACATACATAGAAAATAGGAACAGGAGGAGGCCATTCGGCCCTTCCAGCCTTCCCCGCCATTCATTTTGATCATTGATTTAGAGTCATACAGTCATAGAGTCAGAGAGGTTTACAGCATGGAAACAGGCCCTTCGGCCCAACTTGTCCATGCCGCCCTTTTTTTAAAACCCCCAAGCTAATCCCAATTGCCCACATTTGGCCCATATCCCTCTATACCCATCGTACCTATGTAACTGTCTAAATGCTTTTTAAAAGATAAAATTGTACCCGCCTCTCCTACTACCTCTGGCAGCTTGTTCCAGACACTCACCACCCTCTGTGTGAAAAAAATACACATAGAGGTTTACAGCATATAGCCCCAATAACCTGATCCCCCCACTTCCCCCCATATTCACTGATCCCTTTAGCTCCAAGAGCGATATCTAATTTCTTCTTGAAATCACACCCTTTTGGCCTCAGCTACTTTCTGTGGGAGTGAATTCCACACATTCACCACCCTCTGGGTGAAGAAATTTCTCCTCACCTCAGTTCTAAAAGGTTTACCCCTTATCCTCAAACTATGACCCCTAGTTCTGGACTCCCCCACCATCGGGAACATTCTTTCTGAATCTACCCTGTCTAACCCTGTTAGAATTTTATAACTTTCTATCAGATCCCCTCTCACTCTTCTAAACCCCAGTGAATATAATCCTAACCGACTTAGTCTCTCCTCATATGACAGACCTGCCATCCTCCAGGAATCAGCCTGGTAAACCTTCACTGCACTCCCTCTATAGCAAGGACATCCTTCCTCAGATAAGGACACCAAAACTGCGCACAATACTCCAGCAACGCCCTGTACAATTGCAGCAACAGTAAGAAGTTTAACAAC